>NC_066581.1:486480494-486783594 GCF_024323335.1 Lathyrus oleraceus | reverse complement strand
CGAGGGGCGATGCGAGATTGTTATTCCAAGCACCGCCGAGGTCAGGAAGGAAAGGAAAATTGGAGTCGCTGCAGAGGCGAGTTGAGAGCAGAATGGCAGCCTTGTTGAAAGAGCATGTGGATACCTTCGCCTGGTCATGTCAGGATATGCCAGGGCCGGATACCGATGTCGTTGTGTACAAGCTACCATGGAGAGAAGACTGTCCTCTAGAGAAGCAGAACGCCAGTGCCATGTATCAGGGAGCCATGGTGAATTTGTTTCAGGATATGATTCATCGTGGAATTGAATGCTATGACATGATAGCAAAGTCCCAAACAGAAGAGGGGCATCTGGCTGACCGGGGCAAGTCGTTTGACCGGTTGAGATTATTTAAACCGAGGTTGAATTCAGATAAGTGCACTATCAGAGTGCGGTCCGGTAAGATGTTGGGGTTTATTGTAAGGGAGGAATCGAGGTTCATCTTGTTTTTTTTTAAAAAAAAAAAGAAAAAAAAAGGGAAACAGTGCCTGAACCGAGAACAAAAAAGAGGTTCGTGGTCTCCTGGGTAGATTGAACTACATGTCATGGTTCACATCTCATTTAACAGCCACGTGGGAACCCATTCAAGAAAAAAAATCAAACGGTCAGGCGAAATAATGATTGCCAAGGGGCATTGAAAAATAAAAGAATAAGTTGCAGGAACCTCTGATTCTGATACCCCCTATGGAAAGAGATTATTAATCTATACTTGACGGCCTTCGAGGGGTCTACGAGGTGTATTGGGTCAGCATGACGAGTCTTGTCGAAAAGAGCATGCAATTTACCTTAGCAAAAAGTTTACCGACTGTGAAACAATACATTCACTGTTCGAGAAAACTTGCTGTACTTTGGCATAGGCTGCTCGCCGACTGAGACAGTTTATGCTGGTTCATACCACTTTGTGGATTTCGAGATGGATCCGATCAAGTATGGGTTTGAGACGCCAACATTGACCGGACGGGTTGCGAAAGAGCAAAAGAATGTTGACTGATTTGTGATGCTCTCAGAAAGCAATCAAGGGGTATTGTCTGATTACATCGCTCTGCAACCCATTGAGGATTATCAACCGATGAAGTTTGAGTTCCCTGATGAGGACATCTCGAGGTGCTCTGATCGAAAGATTGAGAGTGACCGATCCCGGAGGAGGGGCCTGATCCCAAATCCGAACGGATTCTGATGTCTGATGGGGAGGTTAAGGAGAATAAGATTTTGTTGCCCGGATAACGTTTGAATACACCAACGACGGTGTGATTGAGTAGGAAACTAGTATCCTGGGTATTGATCCTCGGTGCGTCTACTGGGGCAACTCCTTTCTCATTGGTGTATGGGATGGAGGCTGTATTACCTGTTGAAGTTCAGATTCCCTCTCTGAGAGTCCTGATGGACGTGAAATTGCAAGAGGCGGAATGGGTAAGGACCCGATACGAAGAGCTGAGCCTGATTGAAGAGAAAAGGTTGGCAGCCATCTGTCGTGGGCAGTTATACCAGCAAAGGATGAAGCGTGCTTTTGACAAGAAGGTGCGACCTCGGGTATATCACGTAGGTGATATGGTGCTGAAAAGGATCCTTCCTCCTCAAAACGATCGAAGGGGCAAATGGACACCGAATTATGAAGGTCCATCCGTGGTCAAGAAGGTTTTCTCTGGCGGAGCCTTGTTGTTAACAACTATGGATGGCGAGGATTTTCCATCCCCTGTAAACGCAGACACAGTTAAAAAATACTTCGTATAATTGACCCGCTGGACGAAAAGAACAAAATAGTCCAGGCAAAAAGGGGCATCCCGGCGAACCAAAAACAGAGAGAAAGGTTCGGGCAAAAATTAGGGATAAAAATGAAATTGTACACCCGGCAAGTCGAAAACCTGGAAAGGCGACTTGGGCAAAAAAAGGGTATCCCGGTGGACTGAAAACCCGAGAGGGCGGTCCAGGCAAAAGAGGGATTGAAACGAATGACTGCGTCTGGCATGATCGTTTGCGCTTTGGTTAAAGCATCATGGATAATACCCGGTGGGGATCAATTTGAATCGTCTTTTTCAGAAGGCAGAAAGCACGGAGAGTCTGAGGACATATGGGGTGTAACCGAGTTGGAACTCGATGAGATCACGGGTTTCACATTGCCATTAGGATAGATTTTTCCTTTTGTGCGCAATTACCTCTTTTCAGGAATTGCTTCCTTTGTATTGCTCAATTTGAGCCACACTTTTCTAATCAATAAAATGCATATTCAGTCAAATAATTTTGTTTTTCATAACCGCTTTGATTGCAAAAACATCCAGATATTTTTGATAAAGAATCTTGCATTTTTAAGACATACAGGTTCCTTCCAATGCATGTTTATAAGATTGAAAGCTTGAAATATTATTTGGAAGGTTGAGTGACCCAAGTGTTGAAATCTTGACACGCCTGGGGCACGGTTTTATCTAACGATCTCTTTTGCAGGTGCTGTTAGATATTTTCACTCACTTGTAGGTTGTGGTGTGGAAGCCTTGACAAGGGAAATCCCCAGAGAGTTCGCTCAGGAACGAATGAATGAAGAGAATGATGGAGACGTTGAGGCGTACGACGATCCTTAATGGTAACCAAGAAGACTCTTCAAAGTCGGAAGATTGAAATTTATGTACAATCCTAGGAGTACGTTTCTCGTCGAGCGCGGAGCGGCTTGGAATATAAGATGATGGAGCAGAAAAGGTCCAGACGAGTCTGGGAATTCTCAAAAGTGGAAAGCTGATACGAGATTGGGAGGTGGATAACGTGGTTCGATGAGTCGACGGGTGTTCTGTGCCAATTATTCTCGTTTCCCAGCTAGGTCCCCGAGCAGAATCATAGGACTAGCTCCCCAGCAGATCCCAGGTCTGTGGATTTCTCCAGCCGAGTCAAGATGGTTATCCCCGGCGGGTTTACGATGGTGTTTCCTCAGCGGCCAGGTCAGAAGGTTGCTATTCCCCGAGTGGAGCGGGTTTCAATGAAATATATCTCCAACAGTGTTCATCCTACCAGTGGATTGAACAAGTTCCCGTAGCGGATGGACTTTTGCATTCCCAGCTGAGTTGATTCTACCTATGGATTGCGTGGGTTGTCCCCAGCGGAGGGGTATGCGGTTCCCTAGCAGGATCAGGATGGTTATCCCCAGCAGGTGATAGATGGATGTTTCCCCAGTTGAGTCTGGAGATTGCTATTTTTCCCAGCAGAGTATCTGTGAGTGTTTCCCCAGTGAAGTCAACAGGTATCTGTGAGGGTTTCCCGAAGCAGAGTCAGGATTGATATCCCCAGCAGGTCAAAGATTGTTGTATCCCCACAGAGCGTTGGTGGTGCTTGTCCCCAGCAGTTTTTCGAGTGGATCGGGTGCAAAAGTGGTATTCCCCAGCAAGGGTTACCTTTTCCCAGCAGCAGTGCTATTCCCCAGCAGGGTGGAGTTGGAGCAATGTCGAGTTCCTCAGCAGAGTGTCTCGTGCTTCCCAGAAGAATCCCTTGAGGGGGATACTTTTTATGCATTCATCATGTAGAATAAGCATAGCATACTGCATAAAAAAATAATAATAATAAATCGCGTAGCATTTCCATAATTACGGAGCATTACGCAGAAAAAGATCATGCATCATTGTTGCAAGCATAGAGCTAGTCTCAAGCCGTGGTTACCGTTTGAGAGGTGGTTGTGCCAGAAAGCGAAGATGTTACTCTGTGGAGTTTAGCATCGTGACGTCAGATCAGCAATGTTCCCCAGTAGTGCGATATTGGAGGGAATATTTCCGTCGGACAGAGATGGAAATAAAATCAGAGGACGTTACGCGATCAGCGCGACTCAAGCCATGGTTACCGCTTGAGGATTGGTTTTATCAGACAGTGAAGGTGTTACTCCGAGGAGTCTGGCATCATGGTTTTAATCAAGAATATTCCCCAGTAGTACGATACTGGCGGGTGAGTTTCTGTCGAGCAGAGATGGGAATGTTAATCAAGAAAGTTTCGGGGTCCAAAAAGAAAAAACAAGAAAGAAGATAATCCCCAGCTAAACGCGAGGTGTTCGTTTGCCAGGGTTGAATAGAGAGCAGTCGGCTCAGGGCTTGTCATCCTCAGCATGGGTCGTTGTGGCACTCCGGCCAGTTTCCGATTTCCAGATCGAAGAAGTTTCCGATTTCCAGATCGAAGAAGTTTCCGATTTCCAGATCGAAGCAGTTTCCGATTTCCAGATCGAAGAAGTTTCCGATTTCCAGATCGAAGAGGTTCTCAACAGTCAGGACGAAGAACTTGTGGCACTCCGGCCAGTTTCCGATTTCCAGATCGAAGAAGTTCTCAACCATCAGGACGAAGAACTTGCGGCAATCCGGCCAGTTTCCGATTTCCAGATCGAAGAAGTTCTCAACAGTCAGGACGAAGAACTTGTGGCACTCCGGCCAGTTTCCGATTTCCAGATCGAAGAAGTTCTCAACCATCAGGACGAAGAACTTGCGGCAATCCGGCCAGTTTCCGATTTCCAGATCGAAGAAGTTTCCGATTTCCAGATCGAAGAGGTTCTCAATAGTCAGGACGAAGAACTTGCGGCAATCCGGCCAGTTTCCGATTTCCAGATCGAAGAAGTTTCCGATTTCCAGATCGAAGAGGTTCTCAACAATCAGGACGAAGAACTTGTGGCATTCCGGCCAGTTTCCGATTTCCAGATCGAAGAGGTTCTCAACAGTCAGGACGAAGAACTTGTGGCACTCCGGCCAGTTTCCGTTTTCCAGATCGAAGAGGTTCTCAACAGTCAGGACGAAGAACTTGTGGCACTCCGGCCAGTTTCCGATTTCCAGATCGAAGAGGTTCTCAACAGTCAGGACGAAGAACTTGTGGCACTCCGGCCAGTTCCGATTTCCAGATCGAAGAAGCTCACGATGATTAGATCGATGCAGCTTGCGGCAATCCGGCCAGTTTCCCGGTATCCAGACCGAAGTGGTATCCAGACCGAAGTGGTGTTCAGACCAAAGTGGTGTTCAGGCCAAGAAAATGAAAAAGAAGAGAAAATTTCGGGGTTCAAGAAAAGCATGAAAAAAGAAGAGAATAATAATCCCGCGTGGATGAGTGGTGATCAGACCATGGTTATCCTTGCGTTACCATTTATTTTGGTATCCAGGTCGACGTTTATGTTTTGGGGTTCAAGCTGAGTTTTTCCGTTCCGGACGGGTTCTTTCAGAAGATTGTTTCTTCGCCGATGCTGACAGGCGTTGTTAATTTTCCCATCAGAGTGCAAATTGTTCGTCTGTTCTTGGTATTCAATCACTCTTCATCCTGATCATCCGAACGCCGAGGCTATTCGTATCGACAGGTTCACAGTGGATTGAATAGGGGCAGCTGTAACACCTCAAAATTTGCCCTCCTCTCTTGGGACTAGCATTAACATATTGCATACATTTTTAGATCATTAGGCATTGCATATTGCATATCATGTGGTTACATTGTGCAAGCCATTCTCCCAAGTCTTGATCAGAAGATGAGGAAGTCGAGTGCAAGCCTAGGGTTTATTGACTGATCATTGGCCATCTGAGGATTGGGCTGTGAATTAGGGTTTCATGATTCTCAATGGATATTGGTCTTCATCTTGATTGCAATGATACATCATCATCATCATGGTTGGATGTCATCAGGAGATTGAAGAAGATTCCTTGAGATTAGGGTTTTGACCACTGGTCAACCCTAATCAGTTGCATTGGGCCAATCAGGGCTTAATCAGGAGATGGGGTTTGTGATGGTTGTGGGGTTCATTATGTGATTATATTGTGCTTATTGAGGCTAGGGTTTCACCCTTGAGCCATTTCAGTTGGAGATTGGGGCTCAGATTGATCTATGCATTGCCAGATTCATCTGTCAGTTGAAAAGTCAACTGTGGTCAACTGTACATGATCTGATGAATTTGGAGGTGGAAATGAGTTGGATACACTTCATTCATGTTGGAACAAGTGATATTTGACATGTCAAAGCTTAAGAATGGAGAAAATCAAGTCAGGACAAAAACTGCCAAAAATAGAAAGTGACTTGTAATGGAAGTTTCCAAAAATGGAAAGTTTTTGACCTCAAGACCACGTGTCCAAGGAAGCTTCAAATGAAAATTTGTTCAACATGAAAGTTGTAGATCTTGTTCTCACCTTTCCAAAAAGTCCAAGAACTTGAAAATCCCATGTATGGTTGGAAAATTATGGCTCAGTGAAATTCAAAAATGACCCGTAATCAGGAGGCCATAATTTCCGCATGGTTTGTCCAAATTGCAAGTTCTTTACATGCACAAACTCCATTTGACATGTACTTTCATGGTGCATAATTGGATTTTCTCAAAAATGGCCAATGCAAAAAGTCAATTTTCAATTGGACAGTTAAAATGGACCAAGGGCAAAATTGTCCAACTTGTGAAATAATTGGAATTTTTGAGTGGGAATTTTTGCTACACCTCATGAATGGCATTTAAAATATGTTGGAATCATCACTTCATGCATAGGCCTTGTAATTTGAGAATTGGTTTGAAAAATGAAATGGAAAAATTGGACATAAACCATCCACATGGTGATTTTGCAAATTACACAACCAATGAGAGTGGGACAAGTTTCAACAGCTCACACATGGCATTTGGAAGTTGTGTGAGCTGTCAAATAGGTGGCAATGAGCTGTCATTGGAAATTCCCATTTTGCCCTCGCTTGAAAAATTAGCACTTTCATTAACAATTCCAATTTGCATAATTACATGATTAAGCTTGGATTAGTGCATCATATATAATCTTAATCACATGCTAAGCATAACAGAAAATCACTTTTACCAAGATTGGATCTCAAACTTTCCAAATTCTCAAGTTTTCTCTCAAGAACATTGAACTTCAAATCCACAATTCTTCATCAAATCTCAACCAATTTTCGAGATTCTTTTTGCATTCATCTCCTCTCATCATCATCTCCAGCTGTTTGTGAAGATTGGACTGCAAGGAGTGTGGATTCTCGACTGTTCCAAGAAGCATCATCCATGGTGAATCGGAGCTTTGAGCATTAGGAGCAACATTGACCGGATCCAAGCATTCTACTCACCTTCCACAAGCCTCTAGTGCAACTGTTCGAGATCAAAGCACGCGAATATCATCCATAACAGTTCTGCATATCAGGTACACCAAAAATTCGACCATCACGACTTGATTTATTGTTATGTGCGTTTGGTAGTTCATGTCACGTAGAGTATGGTGATGGCTTTGGATTTGCAAATGGTAGACCGTAGGCTGCGCAATCTGGATTCGAATTTTTGTGACAAAACCCTAACCTCTTCGATTCGCATGATATAGGAATTGTTAGGTTACAATAGGTTGATATTCGTATTCCACGTGTTAGGACGGTTCTAACGGTTATCTATTCGCTCGTTTTGGTGATGATTTGAGAAATCCGTGTTCTTGCGTGTTCATGAGTTTGCTGGGTTGAAGATGATGAAGAACGATGTTTGATCTGAATTTCGTTTTGAATTTTTAAAAATAGTGTTTACCGCCCGCGCCATCTGTAATTACAAGAATGCCACTGAATATTCTATTTAATTTAAATAATTCATAAAAATTCATTAACACCTTAAAAAAATTCACCAAAAATCATAGAAAAATCAGAAAAATATGGAAATTGTTGTGTTGACTTTGTTGTTGAGTGTAGAATTTGTTTGACCTATTGGTCAAAGTTGTGCATGGCAAAAATATCATTTGACCTAGGCTTATTTCACATGTGTTCACATTTGATACATTTTACCATTTGGTTCATGAAATGCTCATAATGTAAAATAAATTCTTGAAAATTTTTGTGATGATTGTTGACTGGATGATGTTTATTTACATGTCAATTTCATGAGTTTTTGATGCCTGATCATTGAGTTATGAATTTTAGAACTTAGGTGTGACAATGTGTGTCACACCTCATGATGTCAATTTGCTGGATTTTTTGAGTGACCTATACTTGTTGGATTAATGTGAAATTTTGCATGATGGTTGATTAACATGTTAGGATGCTATGTGAATTTTTGTGGAATTTTACATTGCATTTTCAAATTGATTGTGATTTTTCATCTCTGTTGGTCAAATATGCAAGTCCATGTGGTACATGTTTGTAATTTTGATGTGAAATGCTCATAGGGTATTGGATAATCATGAAATTTGGCATGCTTGTAATAGACACATTGTGTGACATCCCTGTTTTGGTCTCATCCATTTCTTTTTTGTTTTCATTGAGTTATGAATTTTTGAAGTGGATGTATGTGTTGATGTTGTGATTTGGAGCATATAATTGTGTCTGTTTTTGTTGATTTTCATTGACATGGTTCCATTTGCCCAATTAAGCTGAAATTTGGTGTGCCATACCTGGATTAGGTCCTGTTTAGATGTAATTTATTTGAGAATTTTTGAAGTTGTTTTGATGTGGATTTGAATGCAATAGTTCTGTTTGCATGTTTGGTGCTTCATTTGAACTAATTTGCCTTGTTTTGTGCATAACATGAGCATGATGAATGATATGGACATGAGACTAATGGTGTTTGCTCTCGTTTGACATTAATTTGACTTTGGTTGGTGAATACCTTGCTGTTTAGGAATTTTTCTTGCCTTTGGACCCTAGGCTTAGCCTAGTGGTCTTGTTGCTAATATTTGCTTGATTTTTCAGGATCAAAAGCATAATGCACATGGAGAATGAATCAAGTTAAAAGCAATTGATGTTGTTTGATGTTTGTACACTAACATAACATTGTTTTGTAGGTTGTGAAGTTTGGGATTAAGCTTTGAGCTTGCTTTGTTGTGCATTGATCTGTATAGATTAATTGGTTGATACTTGCTGTTTAGTTTTGTCTGTCTGAATACTAACTGTGTTTGACTGTTTCCAGGTACTTTTAGTTGCTCAGTTCCTTGTGAACTTTTGCTTTGCTTTGCTTAAGCAACTTGCATTGAGGTATAACTTCCTAACTTCATGTAGTCTGGAGACCCGGCTGTTACCGGGCCGGGCAAATAAATGTCTGAAGTCCTCCTTAAGAGGCGATGATTGTGATTGTTTAATTTTGTGCCTAAGCAGGTGAAAGTCCTTTAAATAAGGCAATTGGTGGAAGGTAGGGGTATGCAGTCTACCCCCCACTATTCAGTTGAGTCTTCTCCTTGCTCCCATTACATGGTTGTAGCATTGAGATCCAAGCCCAAGATCCTGTGCAGTGCACATTGTGTCAGAGTCTCTGAGTAGAGAAGGGTTCCCCCATTCTGGACCCATGCTCATTTGTCAGAAGCTCTCCCTGGTTAGGGATAAGAGCTGTGAGGTCTGATCCTCACTTCACCTCTCATCTGCTTCACCTTAGCCTCGTAATGGCAAGGTTAAGAGCAAACCCAGCCCGTACAGACGACTCGCTTCGGCAGTCAAACCTATTGTGTGAGCCGCTTGTTTGGTTATAGTGCGTGCTGTGTGGATATCTGTTTGAGATGCTTGTTCTCATTTGATGTATGCTTGAATTATGTTGTTTGCTTGTGTGCTTGCTTCTTTCCTGGTTAGGATAGGCTTGCTTATGCAAGTAGGATAGAAACCGAACTTAGGGACGACTTTGCATGACAACATCTAGGCTCGAGTCGTAGTCTCCCTAGTGTTGTGTCTCCTTCTGTTCTGGCTAGTAATTCAGTCCCTTTCAGGGGAACTACATCGCCCTGATCCTTGTTCCAGACAAGGTATGTAGGCAGGTGGTCGTGCGAGACCACTCCGGGCAACCTTTTTCTTTTTTGTGTGTGTTTACTTGTTATCTGATCGCGTGTTTTGGTTCGGATGCCGACGTAAGCCCAGTGATTGGCAGTCGGGCTCCACGTTTGCCGTTTTGAGCGTGTTTTAGTTCGGATGCCGACGTAAGCCCAGTGATTGGCAGTCGGGCTCCACGTTTGCCGTTTTGAGCGTGTTTTGGTTCGGATGCCGACGTAAGCCCAGTGATTGGCAGTCGGGCTCCACGTTTGCCGTTTTGAGCATGTTTTGGTTCGGATGCCGAAGTAAGCCCAGTAATTGGCAGTCGGGCTCCACGTTTGCCGTTTTGTGCGTGTTTTGGTTCGGATGCCGACGTAAGTCCATCCAGTGGTTGTCGGGCTCCATGTTTGCCACCCTTGCTTGTTTGTATGTTTTGTGTTGTTTGGCGTGCGTAAGCCGAACTACAGTGGCTCTGATTCTTGTTCCAGACAAGATATGTAGGCATAAGGTGCGATACCTTATCGAGCTCGTTCCTCTTAACCCCACCTGCGTTCCCCGTGTGTGTGTGTGATGTTTAGCAACCTTTTCTTTATTCTAGGACGTGGATCCCGTCGAGTACGACGGACGTGAGGGGTGCTAATACCTTCCCCTTGCGTAACCGACTCCCTTACCCTTTCTCTTTGGTCGCGAGACCATGTTCTTTCCAGGTTTCTCTGAGCGTTTCCTTTCCCTATCTTGGGATAAATAACGCGCAGTGGCGGCTCTGTGTTGTGTTTTTTATTTGAGCTTCGCCGGTTGATTTTTCGCAGGATGCGACAATGAGATCCCATTAAACATAAGGACACTATTCTTAAAGTATCTGTAGTTGAGCTTTGTTGTGAAGTGGGATAACATTAAGGCATTAAGACTATTATGTATATAGATTGATGATGATATCTCATGGATCATGGATAAGGAGCTATCAAGTCTTAAACATAGGTATGAATATTAGGAGTAATATTTGTACTGGATTTGACCTGCTATGAGAATACCATATATAGTGTTATGCAAAGTGTCATAAGTTATTTTCATGGTGATAGTGGTGTATACCACCCTTCGACCTGAAACCACTATGGACCCTAGATGTAGAGTCGAATGCTTTATTGCTGATCAAACATTGTCCGTAACTGGATGACCATAAAGACAGTTGATGGATACTCCACGAAGCATGCTGAGGGACATGAGTGACCTAGATGGAATTTGCCCATCCTGCATAACAGGATAAATGTCTACGGGCCCAATATTGAACTGGACAAGGATAACATGGTCTATGCCTTGTGTTCAATATAGACATAGGGGAAAAAGGGTAATTATACACATAAGTATTATAACAAAAGGATTTGTCAGATCACATGACACTTTTGTGTCTTGGGTAGCACTGATGTGTTTCTAGATACCGCTCACTATTTATTATGCTAAATATGTGATTTAATATAATTGCTAATGTCGCGAAAACCTATAGGGTCACACACAAAAGGACTGATTGATGAGAGATAGAGTAAATAAGGAACACCATAAGGTACAGTGCACTTAAGTGAATTGTATAACATCGTAAGGTACGATGTACTTAAGTAGAATACAAAATATGGTAAGGTACCATGCGCTTAAGTGATTTTGGCATATCATAAGATATGAGCCATATACACTTAAGTGGGTTTTTTAGCTTGCAACCCACACAAGTGGTTCTATAAATAGAACCCTTGTGCAGAAGCATTTGTACAGTTAAAATTTCATTTCCCTCTCTCTCTCTCTCACACACACACACTTAAAGCCTTCATTCGTAGCAGCTAGCACTGAGATTGAAGGGATCTGTTTGTATGGACTGAGTAGAGGCGTTGTCACCATTCAACGTTCATGATCACTCCTTCGATCTGCATCAAGGGTTTCAATCGCCACAAGAGGTAACGATTCTATCACTAATCATGCTCATTCGTAAGGATCACTAAAGGAGAATTTTTTTTTTAATTTCCGCTGCGTTTTGGATCGTAATCTCCTTCAGTTTGATATCAAAAAACTGCTCAGCAACAGTCGGACAAGTAGGGAATGTTGGGGTAAACCAGAAAACTTTAGGCAGAGTTAGAGCTAAACGTTGGCGAGGCAAGCGTCCTGTAGTAAGAGGGGGTAGTTATGAACCCTGTAGACCATCCACATGGGGGTGGTGAAGGGAGGGCGCCAATTGGTATAAAAAAAACCTCAACTCATTGGGGTTATCCTGCACTTGGAAGAAGAACTAGAAAAAGCAATAAATATAGTGATAATTTGATTTTTCGTCGCTGTAGTAAATAGTCAGTGGATCGTAGAGAAAATAGAATTTGTTTCTTCGTCTTTACAAAAGAAAAGAGCAATTTACTATGACATTATATTATTTTATTTTTTTAGAGATTCTATATTTGATTTTAAAAAATTTGAAATATAAAATATAAGAGAAAAAATTCACTTTTTTACAAATTATATGAGGAATAATTAACATCTATGACACGCTCACAAAAAAAAACTTTTTTAGCGAATCATTTATTAAGAAAAATAAAGAAGCTTAACACAAAAGGAGAAAAGGCAATAATAAAAAGTTGGTCCAGAAAATCTACCATTATACCTGTAATGATTGGGCATACCATTTCTATCCATAATAGAAAAGAGAATTTACCTGTTTATTTAATAGATCGTATGGTAGACCATAAATTGGGAGAATTTTTACCTACTCAAAACTTCAGAGGATTTGCGAAAAATGATAATAAATCTCGTCGTTAAGATTTCTATTAACCTACCAAATTCATTTGAAGTTACAAAATTAATATTCAAAAAAATTCAATCGGAGGATCAAAAATAAATATATTGTGCTTAAGATTTATATTTACCTACCGTTACCATTCATTGAGTCGCTGATTTGGTGGTTCTCAATCAACAACATGAGTGTTGACCTATATTTCCTTAACATTCATTTGACGCTACAATTAGTATTCATCACTAATGATGATTAATTAAGAAATTTATCAATTTGTGTCGAGTCACAACACAAACAAAACGTGAATGGTAATTAATATTAATAATATTCAAAGATTGAAAGATCGAACTTATATTTTATGGAGTTGGGCATGTTATTCTATTTTTCTTAATTGCTTTATTCTGCAGCAGAAAAAGAAAAAAGATATATAAAGATATAGATTAATAAATAAAAAAAGGATATAGATAAAAAAAAGTAGACAAATAAGACATATCATTTGATATAGAGTGGTGAGGGGTTATAGGACAAAAAATACATCCGCTTGGCTTCAGACTTGGTGCAACTCAAAGTCATGATTCTATTTGGTTTGTACAACCAATAATTTATTTCAAGAATATAAAAGAAGATAAAATGATCTGATATTGTATCGTGCATTATATACTAAACAAGATAAATAGATCCTTGGAATTCGATGTTGATATCTCTGGCTATGGAATTTGACGAATAAATATTAAAAAAAGAATCAATCGAATTAAAGTGATAATCTATATGGGACTTCCAAACTTATTAAAAGAAGAGGTTAAGGCTCAAAGAACCGAAGAATTAAAGACTCATGTGCAAAAAAAAAGTAAATTGTGTGAACCGAAAAATCAAGCTTGGAATTACAAAAATTTCAAATATTTATAGAGATCTTCATATTCTTGCACAATTTATAGCCCAACTATTACTGAATAGAATTTTGTTTCGTAAAGCAATGCAAAAAGGTATTGAATTAGTTGATCATGTAGATACAAAAGGAGTTCAAATACAAATTGTGGGACGTATCGACGAAAAAGAAATTGCACGTGTCAAATGGACCAGAGAAGGTATGGTTCCTCTACAAACCATTCGAGCTAAAATTGATTATTGTTCCTATCCAGTTGTAACTATTTGAGGGGTATTTGGAATCAAAATCTGGATATTTCTAAACAACGACTAATCAACTTTTCCTTATAAAGTTTCATCTTTTAATAAAACAAAAAATGACGAATTCTTACTACATTCTTATTCTCAAAGAAGAAAATTTTGAAGATTGAATAAAAAAAATCAATTAATCATTTTAGAATGAAGGAGTTGCTACGCTTAGTGTGTGACTCATTGGTTTTTTTTAGAGTGGTTATATTTCTACAAAAATTCGTAGAATTAATTACTATAAAAAACCTACTCATCGCTTCCCATTATCGAGAGATAAAGAACTCCTAAAATCAAAAATCAAAATAAAGATGTGGTCATATAATTATAGCAACTAAAATAAATAAAAAATCAGATTATTAGTTGTAAAGCAATAAGAATATACAGATAAATGAAAGGGTGAAAGAAAGATAGAAAAAGGATATCAATGATATAGAATTCTACTATGTAAAGGTCTATGGGTCATCTCATAAAAATTCTTTGGACCGGTTACCAATGTCAATAATTGATGATTATACAATTCGAACAATTCAAATCAAAAAAGACAATTTTTTTATAATTAAATACAATTCTTAAAAAAATGAATATTATATATATAAATCGATAATATATATAATATATAAATAGAACGAAATAAAATATTTTCAAAAATTGTATAAAAAATGAATAATATAGTCGATATCAGATTAGAAATATTCTATAATTATTAGAGAACTATATTCTTAAATAGAATATATCAATATATATTATCGAAATTGAAAATCTTATTGAATTTCAATAAGATTTTCAATGTTATATATGTTCTATCTACCTTTATACTTTAGTTTTAATATCGTTTCAAACTACTCTTTTGTATAAAGAGTTGAATGACATTGATTATATAACCTTAACTATATCAATTTAAACTACTTAGGTTTTTCAATGCAACGAAAAATTGAAGTATATAAAAAACAATTCCTGGTCATATCAATAAGGTCATGAAATTTCTATTTCTTTGTCTTTTTTTTTACATATAATGGATCTGCCTTAAACGATGCACGATTTTCTTTTAGTCTTTCTGGGATCGGGTCTTCTATTAGGAAGTTTAGGAGTAGTATTACTTACCAACCCCATTTTTTCTACTTTTTCGTTGGGACTATTTCTGGTTTGTATATCTTTATTATATATTTTAGCAAACTCTCATTTTGTATTTGCATCACAGCTACTTATTTACGTGGGAGCTATTAACATTTTAATCATATTTGTTGTGATATTCATGAATAGTTCTGAATATTACCAAGATTTGAATCTTTGGACCGTAGGGGATGGAATGACTTTGATAGTTTGTACAAGTATTTTTGTTTCACTAATAACTAGTATTTCAGATATATCATGGTACGAAATTATTTGGACTACAAAACCAAATCAGATTATTGAGCAAGATTTGATAAGTACTAGTCAACAAATTGGAATTCATTTATCAACAGATTTTTTTCTTCCATTTGAACTAATTTCAATAATTCTTTTAGTTTCTTTGATAAGTGCAGTTGTGGTAGCTTGCCACTAAGAAATCTTTATAGAACTAGTAATAGAAATCAAGATTCTATCTAAAGCTAATAATCAATGGAAAGAACCCTCATCTTATTATAGTCTTAAACTTGGAGGAATTTTTGATTCAGTACATCGAAACAAACAACCAGGAAAAAAAGAAATTTTATTTTGTAGTACTTGATCTAGTCACTAATTGTGAAATTTCGTGTTGTGTTCCAAGAAGGATAGCTATACTAGTTGCGTCTACTTCAAAGAGACCCTTGGTACTCCATTGACGATCATAACACAAAAATTCAATTTCAGTAAATTTCTACTTACTGATCTGATCTTTTATGAAATTGATCCCCCTTTGACTGTATAAGAATATGTGGAGCTCAGCATGTCTGGAAGCACAAGAGAACGTTCTTTTGTTGATGTTATTACTAGTATTCGATACTGGATTATTCATAGCATTACTATACCCTCCCCATTCATTGCGGGTTGGTTATTTGTCAGCACGAGTTTAGCTTACGATGTATTTGGAAGCCCCCGTCCAAACAAGTATTTTACAGAAACAAGGTCGGCCAGTGAGACGCTTTAGTCCACTCAACCATCTCTCCCCAATTCAAAAAATGGAATGATTATGCTTATGATACCTCGCATAAACAAAAAGTAGGGCTCGAAAAAAGTCTTCTATATATCTTATTTGATATTAATCTTCATTTGATATATCTTATCTATCTTTTTTTTCTAATTTGATTATAATTTTATTTCATTACTATTCATAATTCTATATTAACTCATAAATATAGATTAAAATATATATTTATTCTATATATACTAAATACATAATCTAAATCTATAATTTTTTATTTTCTTTTTTAGCTTGTTTTTTTATCCAACTAGGTATTGGCACAACTCTTTTTCCCCATGAATCCTGGATAACAATGATTTATTTTTTTATATCAGATTTGAAACTTGTAATTAATTCAAACATTTAAATATGATCAAACAAAAATAAAAATCACTTTGTGATCGTATATCCTACGAATGAATCAGGTAACGTATCTAAAAAAAGAAATAGAACTATGGATTCTTGATTGTATAATGTATTTTTGTGTTATGAATTTAGTTTAGTAATTTTGTCGAGATCTATCTGTCAAAATACCTTCAACAAAATCCAAAAATGAGATTTGCCCCCTTTTCTAAATTCCATTAGAGGGCCCTTTACGAAACATGGAAACACTCTATTTCTCATAAAATTATGCACCTATTTCGTAATTATGACGGATTCCCTTGTTCGACAAAAGATCCTTTTATATACAATAATGGTATTGTAGTGGGTATAGTTTAGTGGTAAAAGTTCGATTCATTCTATTAATCCCTTAATAGTTAAGGGGTCTCTTGCGTGATTCATATCACGATCAAAAATTGTATTTCTCACTTAAAGGGATTTAATCCTTTATACCTCTCAACAAGCAATTCGAAGAATAATATACATTATCGTAATTTGTGTACAATTTAGAATTGATTCTAAAATTATGAAACATAAGTTTTTACAATTGGATCAAGAATCCCAATTTTTAAATATAAGCAAAGGATCTAGGGAGAAAGATATCTGAAATTTGTTTCCAATCGTAACTAAATCTTCCCATTTTTTTATTTGTTTTGTATAGGAGAGAGTGAAGTAAAATAGCTATTAAACGATTTTTTTTAGTTTACTAGAAACATCAACATATTTTTTTAGCTCGACAGAAATTTTACTCTTTTCCTAAAGATTCTATCAAATAGAAATAGAGAACGAAGTAACTAGAAAAAAAGAGATTGTTCAAATCCTCGTTTTCTACAGGGATCATCTAAAAAGAAACATTAATTGTATTCATACTGAAAGACTAACATATATGTTATGGGTCATTTTTTTAATGTATTCCATCTATATCTTAAATTATTCTGTAAAGGAGCTGAATGAAACAAAAGTTTCACGTTCGATTTTGAATTAGAGATGTTCATTCATAAACGTCGACTATAACCCTTAGCCTTCCAAGCTAATGATGCTGGTTCGATTCCTGCTGCCCGCTTATATTCAATCTCTCTCTCTCTCTCTCTCTCTCTCTCTCTCTCTCTCTCTCTCTATATATATATATATATATATATATATATATATATATATATATATATATATATATATATATATATATTCTATTTTTTAGTAAATTTCTTAATTTAGTTATTAATATTCAATTTGAATTATTTAGTCTTATTATATTTAAAATAATTCTTATTTCAATATTTGGATAGATAGAGTATTTTACAGAATTCCTTTTTTTTCTTTCCCTTGAAATTTTCGTGAAAAGGGAAAGAAAAAAAGAAAAACGTTCATTGTCTAATGGATAGGACAGAGGTCTTCTAAAACTTTGGTATAGGTTCAAATCCTATTGGACGCAAATTTATTACATATTGAATTGATTGCATATGTATTACTTGAATTCGTATATTTCTAAAACTATATTGTAAATTTCTTATCTTTATTATTCTTTTTTAAATTTTAAATATTGAAACAGACTAATTATCTAAATTATAAAGGTATGAAATTTGGAATTAATTTTTTTTTACTTGTTCCTGAAGTCAAAAGAGTTGCATCTATTCATGAATAACTTCCTTCAAAATGGCTTCTGCTTCTCCAATGAAGGTCTTGGTAGAAGATATGATTTCTTGAATTTAGGTTTCTTCGTTTTTAAATAAACATGTAACTCAACGAGAAATTTACTTACCTGTGCAATTTCTAATGAATCAAGATAACTATTCGTTCCAGTATAAATAGTTATTATCTGTTCTTCCACAATAGTAGGAGTTGATTCAGATTGTTTAAGCAACTCGCGCAATCATTGACCTCTTTCCAATTGATTTTGCGTAGCTTTATCGATATTGGAAGAGAATTGTGAAAAAGCTTCTAATTATGAGAATTCTGTTAATTCCTATTTTAATTTACCAGCTACTTGTTTCACGGCTTTTATTTAAGTCGTTGATCCAACTCTGGAAATGAAAATACCCATATTAATTGCAGGTTTGATCCTAGCATTGAATAAATCGGCAGATAAGAATATTTGACTATCTGTAATGGAAATGAAATTAGTAGGAATATAAGCTGAAACATCTCTGGATTGGGTCTCAACTATTGGTAAAGCAGTCATACTTCCTTCACCTAACTGAGAACTTAATTTAGCGGCTCTTTCCAAAAGACGCGAATGTAAATAAAAAACATTTCTAGAATAAGCTTCGCGACCTGGTGGTCTTCGTAATAGAAGATAAATTTGGCGATAAGCCTGTGCGTGTTTGAACGGATCATCATAAATAATTAAAGTGTGATGTTCACAGTACATAAAATATTCAGTCAGAATTGCTCCTGTATAAGGCATGAGGTATTGTAATGTAGCTAGGGAATTTGCTGTTTCTGCCACTATAATAGTGTATTCCATTGCCCCTCTTTCTTGTAAAGTAGTTACTACTTGAGCCACATAAGATGTTTTTTGACCAATAGCTACATAAACACATACTATATTTTGTCTCTGTTGATTGAGAATCGTATTTGTAGCTACTGTTGTTTTACCTATTTGTCTATCTCCAATAATCGATTCTCGCTGGCCACGCCCTATAGGGATCATATAATCAATAGCAATAAGTCCCATTTGAAGAGGCACATACACGGAACGTCTGGAAATAATACCGGGAGCGGGAGATTCAATTAACCGAGATTCCGAAGTTGAAATTTCTCCTCGATCGTCAATAGGTTTAGCTAGGGCATTTACAACACGACCCAAATAACCCTCACTTACTGGTAACTGAGCAATTCTTCCTGTTGCTTTTATGAAACTTCCCTCTTGTATCATCAAACCATCACCCATTAATACAACACCAACATTTTTTGATTCCAAATTCAAAGCAATGCCTATGGCGCCCTCTTTAAATTCTACTAATTCACCTGTCATTACCTCATCAAGACCATAAATATGAGCAATGCCATCGCCTACTTGAAGTACGATACATGTATTTACAATTTTTACTTTAGTATTATATTGCTCAATACGTTTACGGATAATTTGACTAATTTCATCTACACGACTGGTTACCATGAATATTTCTAAATTTGATTCTTTTTCTAAGAAAAACAAAAATAAGTCCTCCATATACTCTCTATTATAGTAGAGCAACTAATCAGTTCTATAGTAGAGCAACTAATCAATTTTGTTTTCTTTCATCGACCTAAACATACCAATAGTAGCATCGATCGTACGTGAATGTGACTCGTTGTTTAACCGTGTTCTTCCATCAAATATTCTTCTCTCTCCCAGATACTCGGGTTCAAATATCCATGGATTCGATGTTTGTTTACTAGCCTCATATAATTCAGAAAACACAAGTTTTCTGGAAGCCTCTTGTTCATATCTCTCATCAAAAGGTGTTATTCGATAATGTCTATTTAGCATACTCCCGGCTAATCCGAGTGAACATTCCAATATTTGTCCTACATTCATTCAAGAAGGGACCCCTAATGGATTGAAGACTATATCAACGGATATTCCATCATGCAAATAAGGCATATCATGTCTAGACAAAATCTTTGAAACGATACCTTTATTTCCATGTCTCCCGACCACTTTATCAACTACTTTGATTTCACATTTCTGTAAAATATATATATATGAATCATTTCTGGATTATAGCTAGAACCTGCTTTTTTGTGGATCCATCTCACATCAATAACTCGGCCCCTACCACCTATAGGTAGTTTTAGACAAGTTTCCTTTGAGGTGGATACCTGAATCCCAAGTATAGCTCGTAATAATCTATCTTCTGGGGCATATGAGGATTTTTTTTTGCCATTTGAGGCGTTAATTTACCCACTAAAATATCACTCGTTTCTACCCAAGATCCCAAAATTTAAATTCTATTTTTGTCTAAATTTCGAAGTAAATGGGCTTCTCGATGTGGAATTTGATTAGTGATTCTTTCAGGACCATGGCTATCACATGAGTCTGAGTTTCATATTTCCGTATGTGAAAATAAGTATAAATATCTTCCTACACCATACGCTCACTAATGGGTACATCATCTTCAGAATTGTAACCTTCCCATGGCATATAAGCTACTAATACGTTTTTCCCAAAGCGAGTTCACCACCAACTGTAGCAACACCATCTCCTAAAATTTGTCCCTTTTTGTATGCATTTACCTTTCTGAACCTAGGATTTTTTATTCCTGCAAGTATTTTTGTTGGAACGTTGATATATAATTAATGGAATACTTAGAGCATTCCCACTTCCAAATAAAAGAATCTTATCACTATCATTATAAACGATCTTTCCCTCTTGTTCGGCTATAGTGGGAACTCCCTAATCTAAGGCCACTTGGCGTTCCAATCTAGTTCCAACAAATCACTTTTCGAACCGAGAAAGAGGAACGGCTTGACGTTGCATATTAGAACTCATTAAATCTCTATTCGCATTATTATGCTCGATAAAAGGAATGAGGGAAGCTCCAATAGAAAAATATTGGAAGGGAAAAATACTTCGAAGATGAACCTATTCCCATGCAATAGTCAGAAATTCTTGATGGTATCGAGCTGGAACAATCTGCTCCTCCTGAATACCTCGATTCAGTGCTAAAAAATTTCTTGTCGCTACCATATAGTATTCATCTCTACTTGGTGATAAATAAAGCATTCGTATTCTTTTTTATCTCTCACAAATTTCATAAAACGGACTTTCTATAGACCCCCAACGACCAATCCTTCCATGAATTGCCAAGGATCCAATAAGTCCGACATTGATTCCTTCGGAGGTGTCAATAGGACAAATGCGTCCATAGTGACTAGGATGGATATCCTGCATCCGAAAACTAGCAGTTTTCCCCGTCAATCCTCTAGGACCCAAAGAACTCAATTTCCTTCCATGAACTATTTGGGTCAATGGATTGGTTAGATCTAAAACTTGAGATAATGGATGTAATCCAAAAAAAGATTCATAAGTGGTTGTTAATGGCGTTGAAGTCACTAAATTATGAGGAGTCGGTCTCAATTTAGATCTAATTGCTTCACATATAGTTCCTCTAATTATATGTTCTAAACGAACGAGAGCCAATCCAAATTGATCTTGTAAGAGATCTCCTACGAAACGAATACACTTATTTTTCGAATGATTCATATCGTCAAGTGTACCAATTCCAAATTTTATTCCAATCAAATGATCCGTAGCTGCCAATATATCTCGCGGTAACAAAAATGTATTATTCTCAGGTATATCAATATTTAGCCATTGATTCATATTTCGGCGACCAATTCCTCCTAATTCACATCTTTGTTGAAAAAAAATTGTTTGTAATTCTGTACATAAAGATTCAGGAAATATGGGATCTCCGCCTACACAAACAAATTGTCGATAAAACTCCAAAATGGAATTTTCTTTTGACCCTATTTTTCCCCCTCCTTTTCATTGAGGAAAGACAAGAAAATTTCAGGGTAACAAACGTTATAAAAAATTTCGCTTAAATTTGAACCCATAGCTGATGATAGAACTAGAATAGAATTTTTTGTTTCCTACTTACACGAGCCCATATTCTTGCTTTTCTATCAATTTCTAACTCTAATCTTCCTCCCCAATCTGATATTATTGTGCCACTATAGACTCAAATTCCGTTATGGTCCATTTCTGACCGATAATAGATACCGGGGCTTTGCAATATTTGATTGGTTATTATTATGTATATTCTATTTACTATAAAAGATTCCAAAGAATTCATTAGAGGAATGTTTTCAACAAAAATAATTTGTTCTTGGATATCCCGACTGTTTTTCCAAATTAATCCCACGGATATATATAAATCAAAGGAATATCTAAGTGATTCATATACAACATTTTTTTCTTTATATATATATATATATATATATATATATATATATATATATATATATATATATATATATATATATATATATATATATATATATATATATATATATATATATATATATATATATATATATATATATATATATATATATATATATATATATATATATATATATATATATATATATATATATTTTCTTCTCTATTTCTTTTAGTATCTTCTTTATTTTCTTTATTTGTTGATTCTAATCTTTCAACATATTTTGACTTTTCAGGATATTATATTCGAGTTTAATTTTCAAGGTACAGAAAACAAATTCACCATCCTTCATGTTTCTTACTTTTTGAAACTTGGTTTTATGTTTGTAATCCTAAATTACACTTTAGCTTGGTCGTAGTTTACACTTTTATCTACTTACGTTTACCAATCCATTGCATCCAAATATGGAGCTCTTCTTCCTCTTCTTACGTACAGTTAGTTGTCTCATATATTAACTATTTTTATAGCAATCATCCATGAGATTTTTTGTTTTTATTCTTGATATTTTCCCTCTCAGTTTTGTGGATAAATATCACGTGTTGATTATTTGTGTTTATTATTTTTCTTTGCAATATCAAACATAAGTTCGGGAGAAGAATTACACCAAAAGCTACATTTACTCAATAAGATAATATCAGATAAAAAAATTTAAAAAAATCAACAGTTAAATTCAAAGATATTAATATTTATAAAATTTGAGAATAATCTATAATTACTTTCTTTGCAAAATTGATGACATATGAAATAATTATATATTAGTCTCAAATTTTATAAAAGTAATTTATATAATAATATTTTTTAATTGAACAATTGCTTTTCAAAAATATTTATTTAACATGTAACTCTTCCATATATATATATATATATATATATATATATATATATATATATATATATATATATATATATATATATATATATATATATATATATATATATTATATATATATATATATATATATATATATATATATATATAATTAAAAAAAATTAGATTAATTTATGACTATTTTTTAGGTTATCAAGCTACATCAAAATTAACGACAGATAAAACTAATTCTTTTAACATTTACACGTCAAAAAATTTATAGGTATAGTCAATTATAAATTATAATTTATGATTTAGTTTTATTAACTATCAGTTATATAGCATTAATAGTTAAATAAAAAAATTATTTGTTAAACTATTTAATGTATGTTTGATTTTTTTTTTATTTTAAAGAATTTACAAAAAAAATTTAAATATACAAAATAGAATTTGACCTATTTGATATATTGAATTGATTATTTTTTGCAAAAACAGATTTCTACATTGAAGTTAAGATTCAGTTAAATTAATTTTCATATCACCACGTATCAAAGCCACCATTATAATGGTTTATATTTTACGCACAAAACTCTGATTTCAACTTTTAATTCTGCGCCCACAGAAATCATAACAGAGTCATCTCTGTCAAAAACCACGTGGGATGTACGTATTGTACATCTGCATGAAAACTCAAATTTTCTATTTTACAGCTTTGTTGGATTCTGTTGATGTTGCTAATAAAAAGGAAGGCGTTTTTTATTTATTTAATTGTTTTTATTAATAAAGTGATACATTAACAAGCATTTTAAAATATTTTGGCAAAATAAATAAATTCGGTACTTTAAAGTTATAAAATAAAATTCTTATCTTTGATATTTTATATATTAAAATTTGTTTTAAAATTACAATTTTTTATTTAAGCCATCTACATAAGTTTGGAAAATTCAATAATGAAATTATAAATTTTCTAGATCATGGTGATAAATTAGTTCATTTTTACTATGAGAAATCCTAATTATATGATATTGATGTATGAGAATTCCTTCGTGCTTCTCTTTAAATTCATTCGTGCATCTCTTTAAATGAAATGAAAATATCTCTTATATATAAAAAAAGTTTAAACAAAAAAATCATCTATAATTCAAATTAAATTATATAATCAATTAACGTATATTTTAATCGATCAAAATATTTTAGAAGGTGAAGTGATAATAAAAAAAACACTATCAATTATTTGATTAGTAGTTTTTTTAATTAATTACAAGGTCACTGATAGATTTTATGTATTGAAAAGATTTTGTATGTGTGTAGGTGTGAGTGTGATTGCATTTAAGGATGGCAAGAATATTTTATTGAAGTTTCAACATAAATACTATCTATGAAGGCGATAAGAATACTTCATGGAAATTTCAATATAAATATTGTTAATATCATCCTTCATCAGATTTTAAGATGGGCGTCCCCTTTAAGGATCCTCATTTTTATGGAAAGATATCATAATGTTTCTTATATTTAAAGTAAGATATTTTAAAGAAAGGTTAAACATTCACGGGTCAAAGGTCTCGCATCTTATTAAAAAAGAAATTGTAAATAACTAATTATAAGAATATCTTAGGTTAGCTGAGATCCACGTCTTAAGGATGGGTCTTCCATCTATATCTTCGAGTTTGTAAGCGAAGTGAGATAATTTTTGACAAACGCCATATGGGCCATCCTAGTTAGAATGTAGTTTCTTCAAGCGACCTTGTACGATCAACTACTTTAGCACGAGGTCGCCCTCATACACTCCTATTTGGGACCACTTTGGAATTTTACCTTCTAGAGGCCCTCTGTTTGGCGGAAATCTCTCTAGTGTCGGCGATGTCATGGGTTTTGTCGATCAGGTTAGCTGCAGATCTAAGTCCCCTATCATTTTTCTCTTCATTGAACTGAGCGCGAAACCACGTAGGCGTGCCAATTTTGATCGACAGTATGGCATTTGCGTCATATACTATTGTGAACGAAATTTCTTTTTTAAAGAGGAGTAGTGTGATATGACCACAATATTTCATCCCATTGTTCGGACCACATCCGTTTGACATCGTCCAAATTTTTCTTTATTCAACCTAATATCTCCGTCTTCACCAACTTAGCCTACCTATTTTCCCGGGGGTGAAAAAATGAGATGAACTTCATTTATATCATCAGGTCTGGGTAGAAATTTCCCATAACTAAGCTAGTGAATTGTGTGCCACTGTCTAAGATGATGACTCTTAGTAAGCCACACTAGCATTTGATCCACTGCTAATAGAAGCGACAAATGCTATATATGCATATATCCATTTCGGGAAGTAGTTTACTCTGACGATTAGGAACTTTAGTTGGTCAGGCTCCAATTGTAAAGGACCTAGTATGTCCTTGCCCCATTGGTAAAATGCTCACGATAACGGGACAAAGTGAAGAATTTCGACTAGCACATGATGTAGGTTATAATGTTTTAGCACTTGTCACATATTTTGACAAATTCTTCATTATCCTTTGTTAGAGTCGACCAATAATAATCCTCCATGAGCAGTTTATGAGCAAGAGTGCACACACCAATATGAGTGTCGCACGTTCCTTGGTGGACCTCTACGAGGGTCAAGGTGATTTTTCTCTCCCTAGAAATCTTAGCATGAGAGAGGCCTTTCCCATATTATAGAGTTTCCCATACATCATGATGTATTTCGCTACGTGTTTTCAGACCTTCTTTTCCTCCATCTTGTCTAATGGGAGTTTGTATAACATTGTGTAGTGTATTATGGGTGTCATTTAACTTGTGGGGTGGAATATTATTTGTTTCTTCTATTTTAAAACTAGGGGAGGCTATAGTTTCTTGTATAACGATCCAATTATGTCCAGATTTCTTGGTGATGGTGAGTTTAGGGAGGAGATCAACTTTGGAGTTTTGTTTCTTGGGCACATATGTTATCTTAAAAGTGTTTAAACATTCAAATAATTCAACTATCTTTATTAGATAGTTGATCAACTAGACCTCTTTCACCAGATACTCCTTTGCGACCTAATTCACCATCAATTGTGATTCGCTCATGGCCTTAAGGATTGACATGGCAATTTCTATGGAAATACCCATGCGATGAGGGCTACAAGGACTGCTCTAACAAAAGGTTGCCTGGTCCATCTATCACTATTCTAACGCATCTTCCTTCCAAGTTTGAAATGTCATCCATCGATAAACCCCATATGTGGGGAGCCTTCTCACTAGCTGATGAACGAAGCTCCTCTAGGAAGTCGGCTAACACTTGCAACTTGATGTTCCCTCTGGGTATATATTGAATATCGTACACAAACAACTCCAGTTACCAAGACATAATCCTTTCTGTGAGGTTCAACTTCTTCAAAGCTTGGAGAATAAGATAATTGCTTTTTACCATTACACAATTCTCTTAGAAGTATGATATGAGTTTATTTGCAGCTATCGCGACCACTAAGACTAACATCTTAATCTTTTGGTACCTGGCTTTGGTGCCTTTGGACACCTTTCTCACAAAATAGACAGATTGATTAATTTTGTTCTTCTTTTGGACGAGCACAGAGCTCATCTCCTGACTAATGACTGAAAAATACATATAAAGGGTGAGCTAAACATTGGACATGTTAATATAGTCGGCATCGACAAAAGACCTTCAAATTAGTGAACTCTTCATCGTATTCCCTCTTCTATTCAAATTTATCATTCTTTTTCAAAGTGGAAAAGAAATGGAATGCCTTGTAATTTGCACAAGAAAATAATGGACTAGGGAGGCAAAGCACCATATTAGTTGTTCAACCTTATTAATGCTTGAAAGGCTTCTCGTATTTAAGATAGATTGACACTTATTTAGGTTCACCTTTATCCCTCTCCTGGTTAGCACAAATCCCAAGAATTTACCCATATGAATGTTGAAAGAGAACTTGAAGGGGTTTAAGCGCGTGTTATATCTCCTGACTTGTAAGTATGAGATGCAACCTAAGAAGGGGGTGAATTAAGGTTTCCCGATTTTTCTCGTTTTTGTGCAACAATTCTTAACTTGATATTTTTTCCAAAAGTTATGAATATGTTATGTTTTTAAGATAATAAAATGAATAAAATTAAAGTGCTGAAAAAATAAACGACACTAAGAAATTATAATTGTTCCCCTTATAACGTAGGGTATTTCTGGTCCCTTCACACCTTGAAGGATTTTCCACTATAATTATATCCTTGTACAAGACTCACATCAAGACTTCTTTACAACCTTTTAATACATAAACAAAAATAAAGAACAACACTTTCTTTTAAAAACAACAAACCCCAACCTTATGGTGGAATTTGAAACTCCCAGAATCTAAGAACTATTTTCAACAATCGCCAAACACTATGGTTAAAAAACAATACACATTCTATAGATGAATAAGATTTGTTCTCGATTTGAATTCCAAGTTGATATTTGTTCTTCCCTTTCTCTTGTATTACAATTCAAAGTGATAGGTTCTCATAAAATGTTTAATGAAACCTTTTTAGAGATGTGAAAATTATGCATATGGTTCCATAACTTGAAATGATATGAACACTTTTAAAAAATTGTTTCAATTGTAAGAAAAATAGTATGTGAAAGAAGTTATTTGATTTTATGATGTATATACCTTTATATATAACATTAGGAACCTTTATTAATGTATGCACATGTTTGAAATTGTTCCATAAGTCCTTGTCATGGTTTGGAAAGAAGTTGGTTGATGAAAAGAAAATTTTCTAGTGGGAACCAATTGCTTAAATCATGTAACCGGTTTTTTGATTTAAAATTTGTCCCAACGTTCAAGAAATATGAAACAGAATGAACTAGTAACTGGTTACTTAAATCAAGTAACTAATTACCTGATTTAAAAAGTGCGGCCGACATTCAATTTTTTCAAACAAAAAGCTCATGTAACCGATTACATAAATTAGGTAGCCGATTACCTTATTTAAAAATTACAGGACTCAAATTTTGATGGCTTAATTTTAAAGGTTTCCATGCATGATATTCATGGCTTCTATAGATAAATATTGATATGATTTTCGTGAGCTTCTTAAGAGATATATTATGAATTGTAATCATTCCTTAGTCATGACCAAAATTCTTATTCTTCTATTTATTTTCTTCGTCATTAATCAATACTTGATCATCTATTTCTTAATGTTTTTCTTTATTGATAATCTTTGTCTTCATTGAAACCACATTAGATAGGAGACATCTTCTTCACAATCTCCCCATTTTTTATCATGAAAAAATATATTAATGGAAAGTTTTTGTTTGATATTCTATACTCCCTCTATCTTGTATATCCCCCCTTTCTTTTTCAATTCAATATTTGGTATCAAAAAATAAAATGAACACAAAATACCATGCCTCTTCTCCCCCTTTTGAAATTATCAAAAAGAAGAAAATTGAAAGCATGGTTATATAGGGAAAGATACATCATGATAGATGAATAGATTTGGAGAAAAAAATATAATATCATATATTAAGGCACTTATCTTCTTCACAATGCTAATTCAAAGTGTCAATATTTTCAACTCATCTTCAACCAAATGAAATTGATCTTACCGTATCATATGGGTTCCTTCTACCTCTAACAACCAATATTTATTTTACAATTTTAGCATATGTGTTGGGTGAGAATATGGAGTAATGAAACGGCCTAGATGGGGGCTGATACACCCTTTAAAAATAATTCTAAAATTTGACCGATTTTCCAAAATGGATTATCAGAGTTTTTTCAAAAATATGCGCATAAAGTTTAAAGCGAAAATATGAAGATTATAATTTTGTTGAAACTTGTTCATGTTAACACTTAACCAATTCACAAATACCAAATATAGTTTTATGATGATACACAAAATATAATCAATTGATTCAGTTGTATAATTCATGAGGTATGTTTATATAGTAATTCAATATCAATGAATTCTAACCTCAACAGTTTCCTCAGGATTTAATCACCACTAAAGCTCGATTAGAAACCAATTCTAACAAAACCTAACCTTAAGTAATAAATCACTACTAATTGAATAACAGAGAGAGAGAGAGAGAGGGAGGGAGAGAGAGAGAGAGAGGGAGAGTACATCAGGATATATCATGGTTCGACGTTCGTCCTCACTTTGCCTACTCCACTCTTTAACTCTTTCCCATTGGAACTTGTCATGTTCCTTTTTATTTTGACAAATATTGCAAGAGTTCATATAATCACTAATTCACAATAATGTTGAGAAAAGTAAATCTCCTATATGGATATTGACTTGTATACAGTGCAATGCCAAGCTCTTATGCATAATCTTTACTCGATACACGCTTCTTAATCTTCCAGCTTCACCAATCTGCTCAGCATCTTTATGTATGGAAATCAACCCTTGATCCCGGCGATTTATTGAGCGATGAACTATCTGAATATTTGAGAAGAACTCCATCGTGTTCGTATTTTTCATACCCTAATTTTTAGAAGGGGCTAAAGGGAAAAAGGTGGGTAAAGGAAGCTACAAACTTGAACTTCTTTCATAAAAAAAACCTTGACTTTAGGTCATTGAATTTTCAAACTTTCTTTCTTCATAAATGCTTCAAAAAAACTTTAAGCATATCAAACTCTTTCTATAAGACTAAAAAAGACAAATCTCATTCAAAACTTTTTCCACTTGAGTTTTTCATTTTTAAACCCTTTATCAAAAGAGAAAAGAGAATAGACATGAATAATCGTTTTAGTTGAGATATAAATCTTCTACCCCATAGTAATGATTGAAATTGATGTTGATTCTTTTCCATATGAAGGAGTTAGTGGCATACTTGTAGATTTTATATCCAAGTTGGAGCCCTTCCTTCATAATGATGCAAAGATCCATCTTACCATCTTATCTTATACTTGGTAATGTTGAAGTCCATTCCTTTATCATCTTTCTCAATTAACACATTTGATGTCATGGGTGTTGAAATACTATTAGAATCTTTCATATCGAACTTAATGAGAAGCTATAGCAGTATTTCGTTGGACTTATGAAAGTTCCTTCTTCAGCTTGCTTGATTTGCAATCCTAAGAAATATGTAAACTCTCCCATAAGAGAAATCTCAAATTCTCCCTACATCAAACTTGCAAACTCTCGACAAAGAGATTTGTTAGTAGAACCAAAAATAATATCATCTACATATATTTGAACTAAAAGAATATGATTTGCTTTGCGTCTTATAAACAAAGTGGTGTTCACTTAACCATGATTGAATCCTTGTTTGATTAAAAATCCACTCAAACACTCATACCAAGCTCTTTGAGCTTGTTTGAGACTATATAATGCTATTTTCAATTTAAAAACATGGTTACGATTATCATGATTCTCAAAACTCGGGGTTTATGAGACATACATCTCTTCATTTATATGATTGTTAAGAAAAACTTATTTAACATCCATTTGGTAAAGCTTATAATCCAAACAGCAAGCAACGCCAAAAGGAGTCTAATAGCTTCTAGATGGGCTACAAGAGCATAAGTCTCCTCATAGTTTATTCCTTCAGCTTGACTATATTATTTTGCAACTAATATTTCTTTATTTCTAATAATTATGTCATTTTCATCCATATTGTTCTTAAATACCTATCTAGTGTCAATGACATTTTTATCAAATGGACGCAAAACAAGGTCCCAAACACCGTTACATTTAAATTGGATAAGTTCTTCTAGCATAGTAAGTAACCATCCCCCGTAAAGTAAAACATCAAATATAGATTTAGGTACTTATAGAAATTATTGACCTGTGATATAGTGCTTACACCTCTTTTTAACGTCTCTAAAAGTTTGATTTAACAATGACCTTTTGCAATTGTCCAATCTTGAGGCAGATGGTTAGAGGTCTCTTGTTTGTCATCCTCATGTAAACTTTCCTCTTTATCTTAATTAATGTCCTCATCCTTTGATGAAGGAGGTGGATCCTCTTTGGAAATTTTGTTGTTGATTAACTTCTCCATTATCACACCTGAAACATCAGAACAAATACATGTCCTCGTCTTTTGGGGTGAGGACTCATCAAATGCAACATATATAGATTCTTTTGTTGAAGCAGTTCTATGATTGTAAACCTTATAAGCTCTACTCGTGGATGAGTACCCTAAGAATATCACTTCATCAGACTTAGAATCGAATTTACCAATATTGTTCTTTCTGTTATTTAAAATGAAACATTTGCAACCAAAAATGTGAAAAATAAGTAATATTTGGTTTTATACCTTTAAGTAACTCATAAGGTGTCTTCTCTAGGATAGGTCGAATGACCATTCTGTTTAAGACATGGCAGACAATATTAATTACATCCGCCCAAAAGTACTTAGGTAGGCTCGTTTCACTTATCTTGGTTCTACTAATTCTTCTAAAACACAATTTTTATGCCCAACACACCATTTTGTTGCGGAGTTCTTGGAAATTAAATGTTATGAGCAATCCCATTTTCAGTACAAAAGTTTTGAAATTGATGGTTTACAAATTCACCACCATGATCACTACAGAGTGTGATGATTTTCAAACTAAAAATATTTTGGACAAGCGTAGCAAAATCAACTAAAGCCTTAAAAGTGTCATCCTTATGAGTTGAAAATAACTTTCAAGTGAATTTAGAGTAGTCATAAAAAATCACAAACGCGTAATAATTTCCTCATAAACTTCTTGTCCACGAAGGGCCAAACAAGTCTAGGTAGAGAAGTTCGAGAGATTTTGATGTCAAAACAACCTTTTTCAATTTAAATGACACTCCAACCTTTTAAGGCTACTTTATAACATTAGTGAGAGGTCTCTTGGTCCCATTGGAGCACTCCAACCAATTTTTATGTATCAGGTCATTCGTGCTTACATGTAGTGCGAATAAGATGGCCCTCCAAGTTGATTAAGGGTAGCCCAACCCACGATGATGTTGAAAGGTGATAAAGCGTCTAATACTAGGTATACGATCTTGATTATCTCCGCGTTCTCGTTTAACCTGGATGTTGTGTCGAGGTTTATGTGGCCCTCTACATGTATGTTCTCTCCAGAGAGCCCGACTATGGAGTCTTGGAATGTCCAGATGTCTTCTAGATCAAGTCAGAGTCTTTCAAAAGCGTCCTAAAATAGGGTGTCTAATGAACTTCTACGGTCAATCAATATCCTTTTTAAGTCCCAATTGTTGTATTGAACTATGATGACCATGGGTTCATTTTTATGAGGGAGGATATCGTCAACATCTTTATTGGAAAATGTGATTTCTGGCTCTTGCTGCTTTTTTGAATCTGCCTATGGACTGACGAGTACGACACGCTTCGTCCAAATCTATCAGATATACTTTTGACTGGAAAAGCTGGACTCCCAGCGTCCAGCGAACCCTTCTACTATACTGTTGACAACCGCATCTGCGTTGGTGGGCGTTACAGTGCATCATTCCTCTATCATGTCGAAGAAGGCTAATTATGTGGTTGGTGAATGAGAATGAGTATGGCTCAAGTCATCTTTACCGGAGCTCTACAATGGGCGCCAATTGTACAGGGTTGTCTAATGGTTTAGAGCATTTGGTTATGTTTAAGGCTAGCTCAATTAGGGTTGCGATAAGCTTTGTATTTGGTTTTCTTATAAGAGATTGGAGATCCCCTATCCCTTCCAATGATGAATTATTTTTAGGAAACACTCTTGGACATGTATTAAAGAGTCATATGGTGGTTTCCCAAGCTCCCTCCTAAAAAAATGTGGCAAAGAGAGGACTTGTTCTTCCTTGAATCACTAGGAGGCCATTTTCCTCCATTGATTGCTTTCTTTAGACAATTATTGCTAGGACCCATCATCATCCATTTCATTACGTGAGCGGGCAATTGAACCTGACTTGGACGACCCAAGCCAACTTCAAGCGATCAACCCTACTTCGAATGATTTCCCAGCTCAAGCCCAAACGAGCGACCTATCATATCATTCGGGTACTCGCCTGACATCAACGTAGTTAGCTTGAATTGCTTCTAATTCATGGACTATCCCTTCTAAAACTTAGTAAAATTATCCCGGTAAAATGTTTATCCCAGTAAAATGTCTAAATAACATATTTGTTTCTTAAATTACTTAGTTAATGTTCGATTACTATTTTGAAAATGTTAAAAATAATTTGGAGGTGTAGATTTGATTTTGATGTATTTGTTTCATCCAAAATATTGTTGATTATTTTTCAAGAATTGATTCTACCTTGAAGCAAAGTTTTGTAAATTTATATCGAAGTTTATTATTTAATTCATTTTTATTTGGATGCGTCCAAACTAAATTAATAAAACTTTAAATTTACTTTTAATGAAAATTAATCTTACAAAATTAATTAACTTAAAGTCAATTTTCATATCATTGCATATCAAACACATATTTTAAGACTTTTTTATTCCCTTGTCCTACTTTTGAAAAAAAATTCCTTAACTACTCCATTTTGAAAATAAAATTCTAAACTATCTCATTTGATGAAGGGACTCGACCATTGAATGGTGGATAATATACTAAGTTTTTTTAAACGTGGGACATCGGCCAATGAATGAATGAGACATTAATATTTTTTATTTTGTTTTATTTATTTAATACCTTTGACTCCTCGGTCATTGAAAGACTGAACTTTCTCTTTTAGAATTTAGCTTCATATTCTCGACCAATGAATGATCGAGCTTGTTAAAAAAAATAATTAAATAATTTTTTTTAATTTGAAATATTTTAGGATTTTAATTTAAAAAAAGGGCCACCGAAGAATCCATTATAATGCTTTACATTTTATGCACAAAATTCTCATTTCAACTCTTAATTCTGCGCCCACAAAAACCAGATACTGAATCATCTCTGTCATAACACGTGGGATGTACGTATTGTAAGAACTACTGTACATCTAAAAAGTACATAGAAAACTCAAATTGTCGTATTTTACAACACTGTTGGACTGCTCACAGTACATCTAGTAATTAGCCTCATAGAGCCCATAGTACTGAAGTCCATGTTGCTGATAAAAAGGAAATGAAAATGTGTTATTTTTTATTTAATTTTCTTATTAATTAAAGTGATACATTAACAAGAATTTACAAAATTTTGAGAAAATAATTGATGGACATGAGTTCGGAAAATTCAATGGTGTTAAAAAGGAAATGAAAATGTGTTGTTTTTATTTAATTTTTTATTAATTAAAGTGATACCTTAACAAGCATCTTTGATTTTTTATTGTTAAAAATTGTTATTGTTAAAATTGTTTTAGAATCACAATTTGTTATTTAAGCCATGTACATGAGTTTGGAAAATTCAATGGTGAAATTATAAATTTTCTAGACCATGGTGATCAATTAGTTGTTCTTTACTTATGAAAACTCATGATTATGTTTATAATATTGATGTATGAGAGGACCTATTGGTGTCTCATTTGAGTATTTAAGAGAATGTTAGATGACACTAAGGTTATAATTTAGATACAAGTTGCATATCATGAAATTAACATAAGAAATAATTTTTTAGATTTTTCATTACTTCCAAATCACAATAGAGCATCCAATATATAGTTGTGATTTAGATAATGATTGGGCCATGGCCCACTAAACTAACAATAACATAAAAATAATAAATTAGAGAAATATTAAAGATATTCCCATTTTAATAATAAAAATCTTTAAATAAAACTAATTGTTTTTTCTATTTAATGTGCCTCTTCTTAATAATACTCATTGGGTCAATGAGAACCTTGTCCTCAAGATTCATAGATGAGAGACCATGAGGTAGAAAAAGGTTTGAGGCAAAATTGCGTGTTATTGGGTCGAGTTAAAAAGGACAAAAGGCTTGAAGGGAGTTAGGTGGGGAAACACACGTCGCAGGTAGGGACGCAGCCGCAAAAGGGTTAGGGTTGGGAAACGTTGAAAACCGGTTGGCTTGTTTGGGAAAAAGGGGAAATTTGAATGGGTGGTGAGGATTGGAGGGGAGAAGATAAGGATGAGGATGGTGGGCCCGAATGGGGACAGGTGACGCCTCGAGCCAAGTGAGAAGTGGGGGAACTGTTGACTTGACAACCTTGAGCCATGTGAGGAACATAAACGTGTTTGAGAGGGAAAAAGTATAGTCAGTCTCCACGTGGGCCCCAATATCACGTGAAGCCACGTGCTTTTTGTTGAATCCAGTTGGTGTACGTGTACTTGTAGGGATGTAAAGTCCATTTTTTCTTGAGAACTAACATTGATGTTAGTGTTTTTCTCTCCCTTAAATTATTTGTTACCCACTTTAACACCATCAATAATTTTATTTATTTTGGAAGTTAAATCAAGAACTGTCTCTTTCTCTTGCTTTGGAGCAGAACCACCACAAACTGGCCCATTTGTTTTGAATGATGTAAACCTTATAACGTTTTCTTCCTCTTTCTTATACTCCTTAGTTTGATTGACCTTTGATAAGTCTGCTTCAAAGTATAATTTTTTGTGACTTGGAAGAGGACGAAAATCCTCATGCAGTTGTGTACCAAAATATGGTTTCAAGAGTGAAACGTGGACCACCGAATGAACACGTGAAGAGGAGGGAAGATCCAACATATAAGTGATAACGTGAAAATTCATATATATTTCGACTCGATTCGCATGCAATTTAGTGTCATTTCCATTTGTCTTTGTAGTATTATGCCGATATTATTTAATTATTTCATGTATTTATCGAAGAAGAGAATATGTACGATAAAAATCGGAAAAAGAGCAAGAAATGAAGAAAAAACGTATAAATCATCATTTTCTGGTGCATGGCGTTCGCCACCGCCTCATGGTGTTCGCCACGCACCTCACCAGCCATGTAATCGACTTTTTAAGGCCATGGCGATCGCCATGGACCTCGTGGTGTTCACCATGAACGCGTAGTTCAGAAGAAAAAAAAAAAAGGAAACCAACATGCCCAGTCTCCACCAACTTCCCTACTTTTTCTCCACGATTTCCACACGACTTATGGGAGTTTCCCAGTAGCATATGACTATATATTGGTAGTTTTCATGAGATTTTGAATCCAAGTTTGTACGCATAAGTTTTATTCTTAGTTTTAAGCTGAAAATACATTCAAAAGTGATAGAGCTCTCACATTGGGGGACAATCACACCATAACTCTTAGGATTTTTTGTTGTAAGCTTGGATCAAAGTAATCGTGCCGACAATAGAAGTTATTTCCTGTTCCGTTCTATGTACTCGAAGTTATTTCCGCGTTAATTCCAATTTTTCAGGTTCTTTATATAATTGCTTTGATTTAACTTTATTTGTTTGAAATTTGTTTACGTGTAATATTGTTGTTAATTTCCATTACCATGAAATACATGTTTATGTTTAATATTATGTATGGCTAAATTGCTTTGATTCCGGTATGTGAGGACCATCGTTCCGAAGGAACTCGGTAATAAGTTGGCGTAAACCTTTTTATAATTTTTTTTTAGGTTTTGATTTTTAATTTTAATTCTGAAAAGTTATGAACGAGAGTGAAAACATTCAGCTTTCGAGTCAATACCACGAGAGTGTGAGGCTTAAACCGGGTAGTAAAAATTGGACATTAATCCTAAACACAGCAAGAATGCTTTAGGATTAATTAGAACTTATTGGTTTTCAAAAAGTATTTACTGATTCAAATGAGTTAGCGAGAGAAAACATATGGTCTAGAAGTATAGCTAGAGTCAACAACACGAGAGTGTAAGCTAAAGGTTTTTAAATTAATATTTGTTTACTGAAAAGTGATTTAATACATTAACACACGCCGACAAATTATTGAGTCCCTGAGGTACACCGGGATCCATATTAAGGTCTCTCCTTTCTGATATATTTTCTAAACTTTATTCTAATTTTAGTTTTAATTTCCCCTAAATCAAATTTTCATAAGCCTTAGATTTACATAACACCAATAGATAGCGATAAGTTTGATTATTGGTCCATGTGGATTCGATATCTTTTAAAACTACGCGATACGATTGTGCACTTGCAGTTAGATATTTCTATAGACTCACTAAGTCGCCATCAAGTTTTTGGCGCCATTGTTGGGGACCAATTTAGACAATATCGTAACTCCGTTGTTGCGCACTATAGACTAAGGCAACTATTTTTCCCTTTTATTCGTCGGTTGTATGCCAAACACTCGTTCCTCGGGGGACTAGCTAATACAACCAATAAATGAAATCCAGCATTTTATTCTAAGACATTGAGGTAGAGAATTTCATTTAGAATACAATATCCCAACTCTTGATATGACTGCAAATCAAAATTGTCCTCTCAAGGACTACGTTGCTCCATTTGAAGAAGAGCCACACTCGAGCATTGCACCTCTTGGCATCGAGGCAAATAATTTCGAGTTAAAACCTTCACTGTTGCAAGCTATGCAACAAAACTAGTTCTCTGGTAATCCTACAGAAGACCTGAACCTTCATTTATCAGTGTTTGTGCAGTACGCAGACATGTTGAAAGCTAATGGTGTTGATCCCGGAGCTATAGGATTACGTCTCTTTCCCTTTTCTTTGAGAGATAGATCCAGAGCTTGGCTCCAATCTCTACCATCTAATTATATAACTACATAGAATGAATTGAAGAAAGTTTTTTTAGCACAATACTTCCCACCTAACAAAACGGCTATGCTAAGAAGCCAAATCAACGAGTTTAGGCAAAAAGATAATAAATCTATTTTTGAAACATGAGAGAGATACAAGGATATGTTAAGGCTCTGCCCACATCATGGACTTGATCCATGACTGATTATCCATAATTTCTACAATGGTCTCTTGTACAATACCAAACTAACCTTAGATGCTGTAGCTAGTGGTGCTCTAATTGATAAACCCTACGAAGACGTCTATCAACTCATAGAAAATATGGCGCAAAACCAATATCAATGGGGATGTGAGCGAATTTTTGCAGAGAAACCACTGATAAAGTGCAAAATATACGAAGTAAATGACATAGAACATTTCAATGCTAAAGTGGACACCTTCATTAAGAAGATCGAGAGTTTGATCGTAACTCCAGCAGCTACCATAGCTACTACAACATCTAATTGCGAGTTATGTGGAACCCCTAGACACAGCACTCCCAAATGCCACCTATTGGATGGAATTCCATCCAACCAAGTAAGCTATGCCCAAGGGAACCCATACTCCAATACTTATAACCCTGGCTGGAGAAACCATCTAAATTTCTCCTATAAGAACAACAACGCGTTGTTTGCTCCAAACCCAACACCTATTGTTCCTTCAGGTTATCAAAAAGGAGCCTCCGCTACTCCTTAAGCACCTAAAACATCAAACATTGAACTAATGATAGAGAGATTTATTGCAACCCAAAGCCAATAGAACAAAGAGTTTACAAACCAGAGCGTTCACACGAATGAGCTGATTAAGCAATTGGCAAGTAAGGTTGACTCTATGGTTACTCATAATAAAATGCTAGAAACCCAAATTTCTCAAGTTACCTAACAACAAGCAAGAAAAGTATCCCCAACTGGGATATTTCCTGGCCAACTATAATCTAACCCGAAAGGCCATGCTAATGCCATCACACTATGAAGTGGGACATAATTAGATGGGCCAATGGATCCAAAAATTCAAAATACGCCAATGTCTCAAAAAAATGAAAAGGAAACCGAAAAGGTAACAAACAATGAACCAAATGACAATGGACGAGATAATAAAATGAAAGAGACAGTCGTGAATGAGAAACTATACGTGCCTCCACCACCATATAAGCCACTCATTCCTTATCCTCAAAGACTAGCTAAATCCAAAACCGAATGTCAATTTAAGAAATTTGTAGAGCTTCTGAAATAGGTTAATATTACAATACCCTTTTACAGAAGCTATTACACAAATGCCTTCCTATGTCAAATTTCTTAAAGAGATCCTATCCAATAAGAAGAAACTTGAGGATAATGAGACAATAATGCTTACTACAAAGTGTATCGCCCTCATTCAAAACAACATGCCCCCTAAGTTAAAAGACCCAGGTAGTTTTTTCATACCTTGTGTAATCAGAAAATTTGTCATAGACAAAACCCTTTGTCACTTAGGAGCTAGTGTTAGTTTAATGCCCCTTTCGATTTGTGAAAAACTCAAATCAGGCGAACTAAGACCCACGAGAATAGCTAGTCTGTTTAATGTATCGAGTATGACTTAATCATGAGATCACATTAAACATAAGGACACTATTCTTAAAGTATCCGCAGTCGAGCTTTATTGTGAAGTGGGATAACATTAAAGCATGAAGACTATTATGTTTATAGACTGATGATCACATCTCATGGATCATGGATAAGGAGTTATCAAGTCTTAAACATAGGTATGAATATTAAGAGTAATATTTATACTGGATTGACCCGCTACGAGAATACTATATAGAATGTTATGCAAAGTGTCATAAGTTATTCTCATGGTGATAATGGTGTATACCACCCTTCGACCTGAAACCACTATGGACCCTAGATGTAAAGTCGAGTGCCTTATTGCTGATCAAACGTTGTCCGTAACTGGATGACCATAAAGACAGTTGATGGGTACTCCACGAAGCATGCTAAGGGACATGAGTGACCTAGATGGAATTTGCCCATCCTGTGTAACAGGATAAATGTCTATGGGCCCAATATTGAACTGGACAAGGATGACACGGTCTATGCCTTGTGTTTAATATAGACATAAGGGCAAAAGGGTAATTATACACATAAGTATTATCACAGAAGGATTTGTCAAATCACATGACATTTTCGTGTCTTGGGTAGCAGTGATGTGTTGCTAGATACCGCTCACTGTTTATTATGTTAAATGTGTGATTTAATATACTTGCCAATGCCGCGAAAACCTACAGGGTCACACACAAAGGACAAATTGATGAGAGATAGAGTAACTAAGGAACATCATAAGGTACGGTGCACTTAAGTGAATTGTAGAACATCGTAAGGTACAATGTACTTAAGTAGAATACGAAATATGGTAAGGTACCACGCGCTTAAGTGATTTTGGCATATTATAAAATATGGGCCACATACACTTAAGTGGGCTTTTTAGCTTATAGCCCACACAAATGGTTCTATAAATAAAACCCTTGTGCAGAAGCATTAGTGCAGTTGCAATTTCATTTCTCTCTCTTTCTCTCACTCAAAGCCTTCATTCGTAATAGCTAGCACTAAGATTAAAGGAATCCGTTCGTGTGGACTGAGTAGAGGCGTTGTCATCGTTCAACGTTCGTGATCGCTCCGTAGAACTGAATCAAAGGTTACAATCGCCACAAGAGGTAATGATTCTATCACTGATCATGCCTATTCGTAAGGATCAGTAAAGGAGAAATTTTAAATTCCGCTGCGTTTTGGATCGCCCTTCTCCTTCAGTGGTATCAGAGCCACTTACGAAACCATGCATCTGATAGCTGTTTATTTTCTGTATTTTCTGTATTAATACGATTAAAAGACAAAATGAATCGAAGAATAAACGAGTAATTAAATTGAGATCTATCAAGTTATATATATATATGATATAAGTAACCCTGATGCAAAATACGGTATATATGATATACTGTTTCTGTTTCATTCATTCAAACACTTAATGGTTGTTTTCCTTTGAGCGATCAATGGTCATTTGCTTCTTAATCCGACAACAATTGAGATGTGTTTGAAAGTCTGAAATTGGTGCATTAGGGTTAATGACGACACAAGGGTTGTGTTGTCAAAGAGTTATGCGATTAGGGTTGTGACTGCGCAAGAATTGTGCTTTAAAGTATCAAGTGTGATCGGTCGCCGAAATTTAATTTGGTTTTAATTAATTAAAAGAATTAAAATTAATAATAATAATAATAATTTGTTTATTATTATTGTCTTGTGGTGATCGGTTATGGCCTTAGTTTTCCTTTATTTTGTTTTGGGTTTTTAAAATACGACCTGCGTGTCGTGCCTCTCTTTTAATCTCATAATGTAACTTCTTTTCTCATCTCACTCCCTCGTATGTAAAACTAGTTTCTTTTATGTAATGTAATGTTATGAAGAAAGAGAAGAATTCAATATCAAAGGAGGACAACCTTGAAGATCTTGCTTGGAGAAGCTTAGATCGTTATTAGGTTAGGTTATGTTCTCTCATTGGCGTGGGAGAAACAATTGCGCTAGGGGCCATAACTGTTTCATTATGTATGTATGTTGATGCATGTGAGAGGCGATTTATATGATAAATAAGCCGGTGAGATCAGAATAATTGCAAATTCCCTCAAATTAAATATTAAGTTTATGCTTTCCAAGTTTTAGCACTCATCAAGACTAGTATCGGATAATGTAGGTTTCGCCTACGCGAGGTGCATGTTCTATATTATTAAGGTGCGATGGGATAATTGTAATATCCAATTGCTAAAACAATGGGTCAAACTTAACTAAACAAATTATAATAAGATTATATATGTTTAGAAGCAAGAGTTGGAAATGATCCATGTGATGGATTGGAATAAGGAGTTATTCACCCAACTAAAATATTCGAGAGTTGTATTAGATACAATTCGAAGGAGTTCCTACCTAAATAACCTAGTTTTGTGTAATCCACCTACGCAGACTTAAAACAAAGTGAAATATGGATCTCGATCCACTAGAAAATCTTCCAACGGGATTTTCCGAATCAAATGGTGAGGGTCATTTGTTTTGAGTAAAATAGTGGGAGCATATTTAATTAAAGGCCTAATTAAATATGTTATTGATACTTATATTTTCACTATTTTCATGTAGATTACCATGACAACAAACACCTCTAACAACATTTTGCGATCAATTCTTGACAAGGAAAAATTGTCTGGGACAAATTTTCTGGATTGGCACCGAAATCTGAGGATTACCCTCAAACATGACAGAAAGCTGTATGTCATGGAGAAACCTCTCCTGAAGAGGAACCTCCTAGTTCTGCACCTAAGGCAGAAAGAGATGCTTATAAGAAGCATGTCGAGGATTCCAACGAAACTGTTTGCCTCATGCTAGCTACCATGAACTTAGAGTTGCAAAAGCAACATGAGAACATGGCAACGTTCGATATGATCGAACACCTGAAGATGCTCTATCAAGAGAAGGAAAGGCATGAAAGATTTGAAGTTTCAAAAGCCCTTTTTCAAGGAAAGTTAGCCAAGGGAGCCCCTATAGGTTCCCATGTGCTCAAGATGTTGGGTATATGGAGAACCTTGAGAGGTTGGGTTTTCCCCTCAGAAAGGAACTTGCGACTAATTTGATCTTACAATCGTTGCCAGATAGATTCAGTCAATTTGTCCTAAATTTCAATATGAATGATATGGACAAATCTCTTCCTGAACTGCTAGCCATGTTAAGAATTGCTGAGCAGAATCTGAAGTCAAAAGGGAAGTCCAATCTGATGATCGGAAATGGAAAGAGACAAAACAAAAGACCCACTAAGCATGGTGATAAAGGGAAAGGCAAGGAAGTTGCCAAACCCAAACCCACTGCTGCTGCTTTGAAGCCTAGTGGAGGCATAGCAAAAGAAGGTACCTGCTTCCATTGCGGTAAGACCGGACACTGGAAGAGAAACCGCCCAAAGTACTTGGAAGATAAGAAGAATGGAGTAGAGACTTCAACTTCAGGTATTTTTTTATTGAAATTAATTTATCTACTTCTGCATCATGGGTATCAGATACTGGATGCGGTTCTCACATTTGTACCAATGTGCAGGGGCTAAAAAGGAGTAGAGATTTGGCAAAAGGTGAAGTTGACCTACGAGTTGGCAATGGAGCAAAGGTTGATGCTTTAGTCGTAGGAACTTATGTATTGACTTTACCTAGTGGTTTAATAATTCAGTTAGAGAATTGTTATTATGTATCTGCAATTAGTAGGAATATTATTTCCGTTTCTTGTTTGGACAAGTTTGGTTTTTCATTTATAATAAAGAACAATTGTTGCTCAATTTATTTGAATGATATATTCTATGCTACTTCACAAATGACCAATGGACTATATGTCCTTGATATTGAAATGCCTATTTATAACACTAATACTAAAAGGATGAAACCTAATGAGTTAAATCCAACTTATCTTTGGCATTGTCGATTAGGCCACATAAATGAGAAACGCATTTCCAAACTCCATAAAGATAAACTCTTGGACTCTTTTGATTCTGAATCATATGAGACATGCAGATCTTGTTTAATTGGAAAGATGACAAAGTCTCCATTCACAGGAAAAGGTGAAAGAGCTAATGATCTTTTGGCCCTCATACATACTGATGTATGTGGACCACTGAACATACCAGCCAGAGGAGGTTTTCAGTACTTCATCATATTTACTGATGATTTCAGTAGATATGGGTATGTGTATTTAATGAAACACAAATCAGAGTCCTTTGAAAAGTTCAAGGAATTCAAGAATGAAGTACAAAACCAACTAGGTAAGAATATTAAAACTCTTCAATCAGATCGAGGTGGTGAGTATTTAAGCCTAGAGTTTGATGACCATCTGAAAGAGTGTGGGATCCTATCCCAACTTACTCCTCCTGGAACACCCCAATGGAATGGTGTATCTGAGAGAAGAAATCGAACCCTGTTAGACATGGTCCGATCCATGATGAGTCACGCCGATCTTCCAAACTCCTTTTGGGGACATGCACTATTGACAACAACTTACACACTTAACTGTGTTCCATCCAAAAAGGTTGAGAAGACACCATATGAGATATGGAGTGGTAAGAAACCACATATGTCTTACATGAAGATTTGGGGTTGCGAAGTTTATGTGAAACGACAAATTTCAACTAAGCTTGAGCCCAAATCTGACAAATGCTTATTTGTGGGGTCTCCTAAAGAAACAAGAGGGTATTATTTCCAAAGGAAAGGATTTTATTTCCAAGAGGGTATTATTTCTGAGGGCAAAGTGTTTGTCGCTCGAACTGGAGTTTTCCAAGAAAAGGATTTTATTTCCAAAGGAAACAGTGGGAGGAAAGTAGAGCTTGAAGAAATTCAAGAATCACAAAGCATCGATACACCTATGGAGGAATTAAAGCAGGAAACACAAGTAGTTGTGGAAGAGCAACCTGCTCAAGTAGAACAAGACCAGCGTAGGTCAAGCAGGATACATCACCAACCTGAGAGATATGGATATCTCATAACTGATCAAGGTGATGTATTACTCCTGGATCAAGATGAGCCTGTGACCTACCAAGAGGCCATAACAGGTCCCTAGTCTGAGAAGTGGCTAGAAGCCATGAACACTGAAATGGATTCCATGTACACAAACCAAGTTTGGACCTTGGTAGAGCCTCCCGTAGGAGTTAACCCTATAGGATGCAAGTGGGTCTTCAAAAAGAAGACTGACATGAATGGTAAGGTACATACCTATAAGGCAAGACTGGTTGCAAAAGGATATAAACAAATTCATGGGGTTGACTATGATGAAACCTTTTCACCAGTTGCAATGCTTAAATCTGTTCGAATTTTACTTGCTATCGCTGCATATCATGATTATGAAATATGGCAGATGGATGTCAAAACTGCTTTCCTTAATGGGAATCTTCTTGAGGATGTCTACATGACACAGCCTGAAGGATTTGACATACTAGAAGAAGCCCAAAAGATATGTAAGTTACAAAGACAATCTATGGATTGAAGCAAGCTTCCAGAAGCTGGAATCTTCATTTTGATGAAATAGTAAAACAATATGGATTCATCAAGAACGAAGATGAGCCTTGTGTCTACAAGAAGGTTAGTGGGAGCATGATCGTTTTCCTGGTATTATATGTAGATGACATATTACTCATTGGAAACGATGTCCCTACCCTGCAACAAGTAAAGTCTTGGTTGGGGAAATGCTTTTCTATGAAGGACCTAGGTGAAGCAACCTATATATTAGGAATCAAAATCTATAGAGATAGATCACAAAAATTGCTTGGCCTAAGTCTGAGTACGTACATAGACAAAGTGCTGAGACGCTTTAATATGCATGATTCCAAGAAAGGATTCATACCTATGCAACATGGCCTGTGTCTAGCAAAAACACAATCCCCTTCAACTAAGGAAGAAAGGGATCACATGAATAAGATTCCATATGCATCTTCAATAGGATCTATCATGTATTCCATGTTATGTACTCGACCAGATGTCTCGTATGCTTTAAGTGCAACGAGTAGGTACCAATCTGATCCTGGTGATGCTCATTGGGTAGTTGTCAAGAATATCCTTAAGTATTTGAGAAGGACTAAGGACTCATTCTTGATATATGGAGGTCAGGAAAAGTTGGCTGTAATTGGATACACCGATGCTAGCTTCCAGACAGATAAGGATGACTTTAGATCGCAATCTGGTTATATGTTTTGCTTAAACGGTGGCGCTGTGAGCTGGAAAAGTTCAAAGCAAGATACAATTGTTGATTCTACAACTGAGGCCGAGTATATTGCTGCCTCAAGTGCAGCAAAGGAAGCTGTTTGGATCAAAAAGTTCATTAGTGAACTTGGCATAGTTCCCAGCATTGTGGATCCCATTGGTCTCTATTGTGATAACAATGGTGCTATCGCACAAGCTAAGGATCCTAGATCTCAACAACGATCCAAACACATACTTAGGCGTTATCACCTCATTCGAGAGATAATAGATAGAGGAGATGTGAAAATATGCAAAGTACCTACACTTGACAATATTGCTGACCCACTGGCAAAGCCTCTTGGGCAACAAAAGTATGATGGCCATACTATATCTATGGGCATTAAAGGTATACCTGATTAGCTCTAGTGCTAGTAGGAGATTGTTGGTGTAAGCCCTAGCGGCCAATACTTTTGGTACTTGTATCGAATTATTTATTAATAATAAAAGGCTTTTTCTTTATTATGTTTGTTTAATAAAGTCCCTAGAATAGCTAGTCCGTTTAATGTATCGAGTATGACTTAATCATGAGATCACATTAACATATAAGGACACTATTCTTAAAGTATCCGTAGTCGAGCTTTATTGTGAAGTGGGATAACATTAAAGCATGAAGACTATTATGTTTATAGACTGATGATCACATCTCATGGATAATGGATAAGGAGTTATCAAGTCTTAAACATAGGTATGAATATTAAGAGTAATATTTATACTGGATTGACCCGCTATGAGAATACTATACAGAATGTTATGCAAAGTGTCATAAGTTATTCTCATGGTGATAATGGTGTATATCACCCTTCGACCTGAAACCACTATGGACCCTAGGTGTAGAGTCGAGTGCCTTATGGCTGATCAAACATTGTCCGTAACTAGATGACCATAAAGACAGTTGATGGGTACTCCACGAAGCATGCTAAGGGACATAAGTGACCTAGATGAAATTTTTCCATCCTGCGTAACAGGATAAATATCTATGGGCCCAATATTGAACTGGACAAGGATGACACGGTCTATGCCTTGTGTTCAATATAGACATAAGGGAAAAAGGGTAATTATACACATAAGTATTATCACATAAGGATTTGTCAGATCACATGACATTTTCGTGTCTTGGGTAGCAGTGATGTGTTTCTAGATACCGCTCACTGTTTATTATGTTAAATGCGTGATTTAATATAATTGCCAATGCCGTGAAAACCTACAGGGTCACACACAAAGGACGGATTGATGAGAGATAGAGTAACTAAGGAACATCATAAGGTACGGTGCACTTAAGTGAATTGTAGAACATCGTAAGATATAATGTACTTAAGTAGAATACGAAATATGGTAAGGTACCATGCGCTTAAGTAATTTTGGCATATTATAAGATATGGGCCACATACACTTAAGTGGGCTTTTTAGCTTATAGCCCACACAAGTGGTTTTGTAAATAGAACCCTTGTGCAGAAGCATTAGTGCAGTTGCAATTTCGTTTCTCTCTCTCTCTCTCTCTCTCTCTCTCTCTCACTCAAAGCCTTCATTCGTAGCAGCTAGCACTAAGATTGAAGGAATCCGTTCGTGTGGACTGAGTAGAGGCGTTGTCATCGTTCAACATTCGTGATCGCTCCGTAGGTCTGCATCAAAGGTTATAATCGCCACAAGAGGTAATGATTCTATCACTGATCATGCCCATTCGTAAGGATCATTAACGGAGAAATTTTAAATTCCGCTACGTTTTGGATCGCCCTTCTTCTTCACATACTTCATAATAATGGACATAAAGGAAGATTCCAACATTCCAATCATATATGAAAGACCCTTTTTGGACACTATTGGTGCCACTATTAATGTGAAACGAGGAAAACTAACCTTCAAGGTCGGTGAGGAGAAAATTGAATTCATTCTTTCACAAATTCTAAAGGCACTTGCTATTGATGATACTTGCTGTTTCATAGACATCATCGACGAATGTATAAAGAAAATGGAGATGGAACCACCTAAGGACACTGAGTTCCTAAAAATTTCAGCACCTCCTATATTAGAAGATAATGAATGACGCAGGCCATATGTGGATGATAGTTTGAGAGAATGCCTCACACTAACTCTCAATCCCATGCCTTGCCCAAAGAAACCTTATGTAGAATTTAAGACTCTTCCCAAAAACTTAAGGTATTAATTCCTAGATAAATATCTTGAGCGCACAATAATAGTCAATGCAGACTTAGGTCAAAGAGAAACTGAGCAGTTGTTGGATGTTTTAAGGAAGTACCCTACAACCCTAGGATACAACATCCCTGATCTTAAAGGGATCAATCTCTCTGTATGCATGCATCAAATTATGCTAGAGGAAGACTCAAAAACCTCAAGATAACACTAGAGGAGAATAAAACCTATTATGAGTGATGTAGTTAAGATGAAGGTACTAAAGCTATTAGAGGCAGGGATTATATACCCAATATCCGACAGTAAATGGGTCAGCCCAGTGCATGTCATACCTAAAAAGGGAGGTGTTACAATAGTCAAGAATGACAAAGGAGAAGTTGTAGCAAAGCATGTTGAAACATGGTGGAGAATGACAAAGAAGATAATTTCCCTTTACCCTTTATCGATCAAATGCTTGAACGACTAGCTAGGCATTCTAACTTTTGTTATTTGGATGGCTACTTAGGATTTTTCCAAATCTTAATTCACCCTGATGACCAAGAGAATACCACTTTCACATGTCCCTATCGCACATTCTCCTATTGACGAATGTTGTTCGGATTATGTGACGCCCCTGCAACATTTCAACGGTGCATGATGGCGATCTTTGCATATTTTATGGATAACACCATGGAAGTGTTTATGGATGACTTCTCAGTTTATTGGCAATGTTTTGAAGGATGTCTTGCGAACTTGGAAATGGTACTAGAAAGGTGTGTAAAAGTCAACCTTGTACTCAACTGGGAAAAATGCCACTTCATGGTTCAAGAGGGAATCGTACTTGATCACATAGTGTCAGACAAGGGGATTGAAGTTGATAAGGAAAAGATAGAAGTAATAGAAAACCTTCAAGCTCCCAAAACTGTTAGATAAATACGAAGTTTCTTAGGTCATGCCGGTTTTTACCGATATTTCAGCAAGGATTTCTCTAAAACAACTAAACCCATAACTGGTCTGTTGATGAAAGACGCTGAATTCATCTTTGATGATAAATGCTTAAAAGCATTTCGACTACTCAAACAAGCTTTGATCTCTGCACCCGTTATACAACCTCCAAATTAGAATGAACCCTTTGAAATAATATGTGATGCAAGTGATTTCATCGTCGGTGTTGTCTTGAGACTGTGAAAAGGAACTCTTAGTTGTAGTGTTTACATTAGATAAATTCCGCTCTTACCTAGTGAGAGCTAAACTAATTATCTATAATGACCATGCCGCAATTAGGTACTTATTAAGTAAAAAGGATACTAAGCCAAGGCTATTAAGATGGACCCTGCTACTACAAGAGTTTGATTTAGAAATCAAAGATAAGAAAGGAACGAAGAATATTGTAGAAGATCGCCTCTCTAGACTCGATAATGTAAAAACTGACCAAGTTCCCATCAATGATGACTTCCCATATGACCGATTTATCACCCAGTTATAAAATAACACATCTGAATGCTTTAAAAAAGATGATCCTTGCAAAAAAGGAAACTCCGGAATTGAAAATGAAGAAATCACGGAAGTCGTATATGCTCAATCTAAAATCCCTTGGTATGCTGACTTTGTCAACTACCTAGTGCACAAAGTACTTCCACCTGAATTAACTTACCAACAAAAGAAAAAGTTTTTCCATGACCTAAAACAATATTATTGGGATGAGCCCCTCCTATTCAAGAGAGGTGCCAATGGTATTTTATGTCAATGTGTCCCTAAAGAAGAGATAGATAATATTATAACTCATTGCAATGTCGCACCATAAGGAGGGCGCACAAGCACGTCCAAGACCTATGCAAAGATCATACAATCTGGCCTCTATTGTCCTAGCCTATGGAAGGATGTACACACCATAGTTATCAAATGTGACTTGTGCCAACGCACTGGAAACATTTCTAAACGCGGCGAGATGCCATTGAAAAACATCTTAGAAGTGGAATTCTTCGACGTATGGGGTATTGATTTTATGGTCCCTTTCCCATCCTCATTCAGAAACAAATTTATACTTGTTGCGGTTAACTATGTGTCAAAATGGATCGAGGTTGTAGCTTCTCCTACAAACGACGCACGAGTCGTGATTAAAACTTTCAAGAACATTATCTTCCCTAGATTTGGTGTGCCTAGACTCGTTATTAGTAACAATAGATCTCATTTAATTAAAAAATTATTTGAAAAACTGTTTCTTAAATATGGAGCCCGACACTGAATATCAACGCCTTACCTCCCACAAACAAGTGGTCAAGTTGAAATTTCTAATATGGAAATCAAGAAAATATTAGAGAAGACTGTTGCAACATCTAGGAAATATTGGTCTTCTAAACTTCACGAGGCTCTATGGGCCTATAGAACGGCTAATAAAACTCCTATAGGAACCACACCCTTTAAGTTAGTATATGGTAAATCCTGCCATCCTCCGATTGAGCTAGAACATAAAGCTTATTGGGCCATTAAGGCCATAAGCATGGACTATGTTGCCGCAGGTGAAAAGCGAATATTAGACATCCAGGAATTAAAAGAATTAAGATTAGACGCCTATGAGAATGCCCAAATCTATAAGGACCGAACTAAAAAGTGGCATGACAAGTGTATAGTGAGGAGAGAGTTCAAAGAGGGTGAATTAGTTCTTCTTTTCAAATCTCGACTAAAAATTTTTCTTGGAAAAATACGTTCCAAATGGTCTGGACCTTTTTAGGTTATCAAAGTTTTCCAAAATAGAGTCGTTGAGATAATAGTTAAATCTAATGAGGCATTCATTGTAAATGGGCAGAGACTTAAACACTATCATCGTGTCGAAAACATAGATTACTATACTTGTTTACAACCAAAAGAGTTGTCCTCTCTTTCACAAAATTAGTCATTTCATAATTATGTCAAGCTACCAACATTAAATGAAGCACTACTAGGAGGCAACCCATGGTTTTTGAATCTTATTTTTCCCCGATATAGTAAGAGGTATATTTTTATTGATCATTACTAACTTGACTCATGTCTCCTTTTAGGCTACATTCTTGCCAAGTTAATTTTCCTACTAACTTTAGAGATGCAGAGCACCGATAATATGGAGATAAGTTTCAGAAACGAGGATCAAAGGCAACATTATGAGGTTCTGTTTTAGAAAGAAATGGCGCTTACTAACTACCTTGATGGCCCGACTATGTCAACCCTAGGTATTAGAGAGAGTGTCTATTTTATGCTTAACCAAATTGGTTGGGACAATTTTGTTGTAACGAGGAGATTTTGTACCTACCATAAAATAACCCTTGAGTTTTTGAGGTCCTTCTTCTGTAAAGGTAAATTCATGACCATCGAGTTATGGATAAACTTGACGTCAATAAAACCAGAGTCGCCACCGCGCTTTTATTGTTTCCAATGGAAGAAGGAAAAGTACGAACAAAACCCAAAGGTAAGAAGTTTTCAAATCAAAACTAATAAAATGCCAGAGATTAGAGGTAAGGGGGTTGGTTACATATAGGGAAGGTGTTAGCACCCAAAGTGTCCTAGGTACTCCTAGGGAGCCCTTTTTTATGTGTGCATGTGTTTTTTGGTATAAAAAGATGTTTGATAAAAATAGAGTGTCGGGATGAGAAAAGAATTCATTGATTATATTTTTGTATTTGATAAAACCTTCGGACTTGTGCCTACGTACCAACATAAAAATGAGAGATCAAAATCTCATAGTTCGTGGTAAAAATTTCAAATAAGTTGGTGAATTACTTTTAACAAAAATTAATAAGAGAAGGCACAAAGAGCCAAAAATTTAAATGGAGTAATTAGTTCTTTTTGTCTTTTGAAATTTTCAGTCAATATGATTAAGTTTATTTACAAATTTGATTTAAGAAAAAGAAGTTCAAAAATTCAATGGCATATGGCCAAAGTTTCTAATCATCAAAACAATGTCTCAGTTTGAAATCACAAGCAAAGAAAGTTTTTGAAAAGGGAGGAGAGGTTTTGAAATTTAAGAAGTGGGAGGAGATTAAAAGGCTATCCTAAGCACAAATTTTAATGTTAAGAGTTGAAAAGATCTGACCAATGGAATGCAATCCAATAGACAAGAATGTCATATAGAAACCCATTTTCCTTTGGACTTTAATCAAGCAATAATCAATAAGCAATGAGCAATATCCAAACATCATGAAGATCAAGGCCTCAAATAAAGATAGCCACATCCAAGCAAGCAACTCCAATAGCTAGCAATCTTTATTTTTCTTTCAATGTATCAGATGAAACATTCCTTGATCAACTCAGAACAAAGCATCTGACACAAGATCAAAATAAGAATTAAGCACAGAGACAGAGACACAAATGAACATAAGAAATTCCAAAGGCTTGTATAAAATGAATGCACAGTTCAAAATAACTCAATCTCAAGATGTTGGCATTGTCCAAGTCCTTTTAGCACAGGGAACGTTGCCTAATCCTAAGTCCAAAAGTTCAGATCAAATTCAACAATCCTCCAAATGTTTTTTTAGGGTTTTTGTTGTTATTAGGTGTTTTAAGGTCCTAAGACCACAAACAAAAATCAAAATACATAAACAATATATATACAATCACAAAATATGGCTCAAGTGAGCAAAGTGAAAAAGGACTTAAACATAAACAAGTTGCATGAAATGTAAAAATGGCAATGAATGATAAATGACTGAAATTTAAATTGCATAAAATAATGACTTGAAAGTAAAAGCATAATGAGTAAGAGTTAGTCAATGGTTACTCAAGTGTTAATGTTGAGTTTTAATTGATTAAGTCATTCTTTGGAGAACACTTAACCATTCACTCACAAGTATGTATCCTTAAACCAAGACATCTTCCATGAGAAGGGCTCCAACTTGGATAATTCAATAAGTATGCCACTAGCTCCCATGAAAGGAAAAAATGTCAAGTTTCCACACAATGCCATGAAGAATGGGAGACTTACAATCTCACTTACTAGAATGCTATGCCTTAAGGGTCAAATTTAGCTCTATGTGAAGCAATCGTAATTGGACTTACGTAGAAGTTACAACTATCTGAGATCGGGAAATTAAAATATAGGTGTTAATGCATGTTAGAGATTTAGTATGAAGAACCAAACTCCTAAAACATACCACACACTAAAAGAAAATATCAAGGGGAAGGGACCTATCTCAATCACACTTGTATTGATTCATCTGACACAAGGTCATTGATGAATTAATTAGCCTTTAGACATTAGAGATTTCATTGGTCAAATAAGGGAATGGGAAATAATAGGGATGAAGATGAAGAGGGAGGGGAAGATAGAAACACAAATTGATCATGGGAGGAATTTCATCAAATCAAAATCATTCATTCATTTTGGAAGATGAAATGTGCATTTCATCAATCCCCTAAATACGATGATTTTGATCCAACAAAAGTCAAATCAACCTTGACCAAGGCCCAAACAGAAGTCAAACATCACAAGACCATAAAAATGGCTCCAAAATATTTTTAAACATTTAATCAATTAAAAATCAATTTAAAAATGAATTAAAACACATTTTAAATTGGTCAAAACTTAAAATCCCTTCAAAACACCAAATAAATGGCCAAAGGATTTATCATAGGTCAAACAAGGTCAAAGGGCCTTAGACAAAAGATTTCACCATTTTTGAAAAGTCAGAAGTATTTTTACAAAATTAAAAAGATCTACGAAAACATTTATTCATGAAAAATATCAAAATTAATCCAAAAAAGAATTTTAATTCAGAATATGGAAGAGAAAAATATTTAAAGATTTTTTGTGAAAGTCCCATATTTTTTGGATTAAAAATGAAATTTCTATGAATTAAATAAATTAGGAGCAATTAAAAGAAATTCAGAAATTAAAATAAAAAGCGAAAAAACAAGGGCCATCAGATCTCTCTCATTAATTGAGGTGACAGATCTGATGGTCGCGCGTGTGCTATCTATGGTGGATTTCAGTCAATGCATCACACACATGGTAATCAGAACCAAGGGACGAGATTAAAACATTTGAACATGATTAAAGGGATGGGAGGGTTCCAACACACCACCGAAGCTAGGGCTTCGGTCATCTTCTCCGGTGGACCTTACCGGACTGGTCCACCATCAACCTTCACTAAAATGAAAAACAAGGACATGGTTTTAAAGAAAAAATGGTCAGGAGCTCGAATCTGACCTTAATTTTCTCCAATTTAAAGTATATTGAAAGATATAGGGATTTGAATTTTGAGGATCATGAACTGAGTTGCTTCGATTTAACCTCAATGCAACTCAATCTTGTTGCCTACATTGGTAGGACTTCAGCCAACCAAAAATCAAATAGAATGGTGAAGAATTAAGAGAGAATCGAAAAGAGAAAGTTTATGAAAAATCACCTTCGAGGAGCTTGAATCTAGCTTGATCTTGCTTCCAATTGGCCTTGGCTTGATTTCAGAAGCTTGCAGGAAGTGAATTAGATCAAAGAATGGCTTGGATTCTTGGAGTTTCAACTTCAAAACAGAAGTGAAATTGAAACTCTATTTTTAATTGAAAACCTTCAAGTTTATCCTCTAATGGTGAAGGGATGGTTACAGGCGCAAAGCTTGGGAAAGGTGTCTATAATTCTGAGCACGAGGCAATGTATTTATAGCCTAGGAAATTGATTTCCACACATTTCCATTCAAATGCAAAAAATAGCAATTCTCATTTGCATCGATGCATGGGCGTGTGATAGGCCCATGAAGTGATGTCAACAGGTCCAAAGTTGACCATGAATGATGCTGAAAGTGTGACATGAAGCCATGCATTTGGAATTGAGAAGTGGTCATGAAATTCTTCCAAATGGAACCTTAAAGAAAAGCCATGCGCAAGTCATTCAAACCTTGGCCAAATGAAGTGATTTTAGACTTTTTGGAAAGGTGATATTCAAGGGGAACAACTTTAATGTTGAACATATTTCCATTTGAATCTTGGATCATGATGCATTTTGAGGTGTAAGTTTGGAAAATCAAACATAATTGAAAATTTTCTAAGTACCAAGTCAAATGTTCACTTCTTCCACCTTGAATAACATTTTCTATGGGCTTCAAATGGAAAAAGTTCCTTCATAAAAGTTGTAGTGCTTTCAAATCTCTTAAATTTGGTAACAAATTTGACCTCATTTGGATTTGTCATGAAGGAGTTATGCATTTTAGAAGTTGAAGAAAATCTCTTGTTCAATGGTAATGGCCCAAAATGACCTATAATGTTTCCTCTTAGCACATTCCCTTGTAAGTAGAATTTGACATTTCTCAAAGAATAAAAGTTGGAGGATACATCTTGAAATTGATCATGGAACTTGGATGGACTTCATATCATAAAAATTGAGCAAGTTATGGTCCTTGGAAGTTGACCTCCTAACTAGGGCACAAACAAAATGACCTATAATCTTTCACCATAAAAAATGACTTTCCAAGCAAAAATAGCTTTTGACCTCAACATGAAAGTTGTTTGGAATATCATAAGGAGTAAATTTTATTTTAAAATCATTTTCATATGACAAAAATTGTAGGAGATAGGGTCTAGGGAACCCCAGTTTTGACCAGTTGACTTTCTCTAGTCAACCACCTTGAACCAACTTGCAAACTTGAAGTTCTCTTGATCTTTTGGACTCATGTAGGATCATATATGCATGAGATGATATATAATGAAGTATACCTTGAAATAATTGGATCAAATGTTGAAGAAACTTGCTGAGGAAGTCATATAAGATACCTAGATGAATTAGGGCTTCCAAGGCAAACAAGCTTCAAACTCTTGATGAATTCTTGATAAAAATGATAAATGAAGATCATGGGGACCCATATATGATGTCTATAACTAATTTTAACCATCTCTTGATTTATCTCCTTGCATTTAGGGTCTTAAACTCTAGTTGTGAGTTTGATGAGGCATGTTGGATGCACACATTACCTACAAAAGAAACCAAGCTATACATAGACATATTTTTGGTATTTTGGTTAGTAAATAATGAAAAACAAAGTATGATACAACCAAATGTGCTTGGTGATCCCTCCCAATACAAACCCAATGAATGAGGGGTAAGGAGGATGCCAAGGTGTGATCCCAAACTCAATGCAAATGATGAGATATCATGAGGGATCTTAGGTTCAAAATTATGGTCTTACAGCTGCCCCTATTTAAGGAAATTCTAACTGAGGATACGAAGGTTAAAATCTTTGTATCAACTCAGTAAAATGGACTTAAATAACAACATCTAGAAACAAATTTTGGTCCCTAAGAGACCTCATGATGCATATGATGTGTATGTAAACATAATCTTTATGGGGAATATATTGCCACAAAGGAAAAGAATCCAGAAGAGGCTGAAAGTCCATAGGAGCACAATGCATTCCATAATGAAAGCTCACTGAGGAGACAGAGACTCTAGGGGATAAAAGGTTATGCGTAGGCCAAACTACGAGTTGAAAACTGCTAGAGACACAAGGGGAATTTCCATGAAAATAAATCAATGGAAGGACTCGGTCGGGGAACCATGAAAATATGCAGGGGAAACGGGTAGATCAAAACAAAGTTAAAATAGTCGAATCAAATAGGAAAAGGCGATTCCACTGAGGAAGTACGCACTTAAACTCAACTAGGGAAGAATGAACTTCAACACAGGAGTACCATAGATATATTATCTATTACCAGTAACTGGGTAGGAAGATAATATTCTCTGACAGAGGGACATCCATTACTGGTTAAGGTAAACATATCAAGGATGACTCGCTGAGGAAAAAGAAGTGTATTTATTACCTATTATTGGGTAAGAATAACCTACTGGGGAGAGAACTCAAATAGGATTTACAACCACCGGTTACTGGGAAGAAGACCAAAGAGAGAGTATCTGTCACTGGTTAAAGTGAACATATCAAGGATAAACTCAAAGGAAGAATATCCGTCATCGGTTAAGATGAACATATCAAGGATAAACTGTCGGGGAGAAATAGGAATTATATTTATCAGTTACTGGATAGAACACCAAAGAGAGAGTATCCATCATCGATTAGGATGAACATATCAAGGATAAACTCTGAGGGAAAGTAGGAATTACAACTACCTGTTACTGGGTAAAATACCGCAAAATAGAGAAAATCCGTCACTAGTTAAAGTGAACATATCAAGGATAAACTCCGAGGGGAAAAATAGGAATTATACCTATCAGCTACTGGATAAAATACACGAGAGGGATAGAAAATTCGTCACCGATTAAAGTGAACATATCAAGGATGGACTCTCTGGGGAAATGTGAAAACGAATCTGCTGGGGAAAACAAAGGAAGTAGATTACGTTTTACCGGGTATTGGGAAAAAGTAATGTACTAAAAAATCGAGAAGAATATTACCAGTTATTGGGTAATAAACTCTCAGGGGACCAAAATATCTATCTAGGTAAAAACTAGAAAGAAACGATCGAACAAAGACTTAACCCAAAGAGGATATAACTCAAGGGTAGTGATTCTATCCAGATAATTAACTAGGGAGACTCCATAGATTTTTACAATGTTTGAAAATGGTAATTTACATGGAAAAGGGATACATTGAATACAATAATCACTACTCTCCCTACCAACTCCAATATCCATTGTGCTTGTCTTTAGTTGAGAATGATGAATCAAAACCAAATGACTAGCTCCAAACTGCTTCCCAGGGTTAGGATCAACCGAATGCAGTTACTTGCTATAATCCCTAACTTTTGCCTAGATTTCTCCAAGGTGGGGTATTCAATCTACCAGGATAAATTTTCTGTTTTATGTCTCTAACTTTTTCCTGGACTTCCCTTTCGGGTTTTCAATCCACAGAGACGCTCTTTTTTTCCTAAGCTGCCCTTTTGGATTTTCAACTTAGTGAGTTGTTCTTTTCTTTTTAGGCGGAGTATTTCTTGACTGCATCGACGTTCACAGGACGAGTGAAGTCTTCATCATCCATAATCGTAAGAATCAAAGCAGCACATGAAAAGGCTCTCTTAACAACATATGTGCCTTCATAATTAGGAGTCCATTTTCCCCTAGCATCAGGTTTGAAAGATAGAATATTCTTGAGCATGAGGTCACCTTCTTTAAACACACGAGGCTTGACCTTCTTATCAAAAGCTTTCTCCATCCTTTGCTGATATAAATGACCATGACACATGGCAGTCAATCTTTTCTCTTCAATTAAATTCAACTAATCATATCTGGTCTGGCACCATTCAACTTCAGTCAACTTGGCTTCCATCAAAACATGTAATGATGGGATATCAACCTCCACGGGGAACACAACTTCCATGCCATAAATGAGAGAGAAAGGGGTTTCCCCTGTTGAAGTGCAGATGGATGTACGGTACCCATGCAAAGCAAATAGGAGCATCTCATGCTAATCTTTGTATATATCACAACCATCTTTTGAATGTTCTTATTTGTATCTTCAACAACCCCGTTCATCTTGGGTCTGTAGGGAGAAGAATTATGATGTGCAATCTTGAAGTCTTTGCAAAGGGCTTCCACCATATTATTATTCAAGTTAGATCTATTATCAGTAATGATCTTACTTGGAACACCATAACGACATATAATCTGATTCTTGATAAACCTTACAATAACTTGCTTGGTTACATTTGCATACGATGTTGCTTCAACCCACTTTGTGAAGTAATCAATAGCCACCAGAATGAAACAATATCCATTCAAAGCTTTGGGATCAATCATACCAATCATATCAATTCCCCACATGGAGAAGGGCCATGGAGAGGAAATGACGTTCAATAGTGTCGGTGGAACATGAATCTTATCTGCATAAATTTGACACTTGTGGCATTTCTTCATAAACTTGCAACAATCAGATTCCATTGTCAGCCAATAGTAACTTGCTCTCAACATCTTCTTTTCCATAGCATGTCCATTGGAACGGGTACCAAAGGAACCTTCATGGACTTCTTTCATCAATAAGTCTACTTCGTGTCTATCCATGCATCTGAAAAAAACCATATCAAAGTTTCTCTTGTAAAGCACATCGTCATTCAGGTAGAAGTTGCCAACTAATCTTCTCAAAGTCTTCTTATCTTTCAAAGATGCCCCAGATGGGTAAATCTGACTTTGGAGGAAACATTTGATATCAAAATACAATGGCTTTTCATCTTTGATCTCTTCAATAGCAAACACATGAGTTGGTCTATCAAGAAGCATCACAGTCAAATTGGGAACTTCATTCCAAAATTTCACCATAATCATTGAAGCCAACATTGCAAGAGCATCTGCCATCTGATTTTCATCTCAAGGGATATGATGAAACTCAACCTTTGTAAAGAAAGTTGAAATCCTCCTCGCATAATCTCTATATGGTATCAAACTGGGTTGATTCGTCTCCCATTAACCTTTGATCTGACTCACAACCAAAGTTGAATCTCCATAGACGTCAAGATATTTTATTCTGAGATCAATGGCCTCTTCAAGCTCCATAATGCAAGCTTCGTACTTAGCCATATTATTTGTACACTTGAAAGTTAATCTAGTTGTAAATGGAAAATGAGTGTCTTGAGGAGTAATAATCACTACCCCAATGCCATTACCATATGATTTAACAACTCCATTAAATACCATGCCCCAACGGGAACCAGGGTCTGGCCCTTCATGAAGCAATGACTCATCACAATATTTCATCTTCAAGTATAAAATCTCTTAGTCAGGAAAATCATTATATATTGACTGGTAATATTCAATTGGTTGGTGAGCCAAATGGTTATCCAAGACACTACCTTTAATTGCTTTCTAAGATCGGTATTCAATATCATACTAAGATAACAACATATGCCAACGGGCAATCCTCCCAGTTAAAGCAGGCTTCTAAAAAATGTACTTGATTGGATCCATTTTGGATATCAACCAAGTGGTATGATTCAACATATACTAGTGCAGACGCTTAGCATCCCAAGCCAATGCACAATATGTTTTCTTAAGCATAGAATACCGAGTCTCGTAGTCTGTGAACTTCTTAATGAGGTAGTAAATTAAATACTCTTTATTTCCATATTCGTCTTGCTGACCAAGAACACAACCCATACTCTAATAAAGCACAATCAAATACATGATAAACGTTCTTCCTTCAATAGGCGGAGACAGAATCGGAGGCTCAAGCAGATACTTTTTGATACTATCCATAGCATTGTGGAAATCTTCGGTTCAATCACAAGACTGATCTTTCCTAAGAAGCTTGAAAATAGATGCACATGTGGAAGTCAAATGCGATATGAATCTTGAGATATAATTCAAGCGACCGTGAAAACCTCTGACTTGCTTCTCAGTTTTGGGGGAAAGCATCTCTTGTATTGCTTTGACCTTGGCAGGATCAAGTTCAATACCCTTCTCATTGACAATGAAGCCGAACAACTTACTAGAACGAACACCAAAAGTACATTTATTGGGATTCAATCAGAGTTTATATTTCCTCAAACGCCGGAATAACTTCAACAAATGCTCAACATGCTCTTCTTCATCACTTGATTTGGAAATCATATCATCAACATAAACTTCAATCTCTTTATGCATCATATCACGGAAAAGAGTGGTCATAACTCTCTGGTACGTTGCACCCGCATTCTTCAAACCGAAAGGCATCACTCTATAATAGAATGTTCCCCAGGGTGTAATGAATGTGGTCTTCTCCATATCTTCAGGTGCCATCTTGATTTAATTATAATCGGAAAATCCATCCATCAATGAATATACTTTGAATTTTGTTGTATTATCTACCAACATATCAATGTGTGGCAGAGGAAAATGATCTTTCGGACTAGCTTTGTTCAAATCTCTATAATCAACACACATGCAGACTTTTACATCTTTCTTAGGAACATGCAAAATATTGGCCACCTACTGCGGATACTCAGAGGTTACAAGAAAACCAACATTAATTTGCTTTTGCACTTCCCCTTTGATCTTTATTGCCATATCAGGATGTATTCTTCTCAACTTCTACTTGACCGACAAGAATTCTGGCTTCAACGGCAATCTATGCTCCACAATTTCATAATCCAGCCCAGACATATCTTGATAGGACCAAGCAAACACATTAGAATAATCTTGAAGAAGATCAATCAACCCTTTCTTAGCTTCTGGACACAGTTGAGACCATATTTTGACTTCCTTCATATCATCCTCGGAACCCAAGTTGACTAGTTCAATCTGCTCTTCAAATGGCTGAATGGTTTTCTCCTTATTCTCAAGTAAACAGGATAACTCATCAGATACTTCTTCATCATCAATCTCTTTCTCAACTTCAAACACAGGGAAATTAAAGTTTGGAAAGGGAATAGGATCATTGTATTTAATGGGTTTGAGAACCAACCTGCATAATGATTTGATATTTTGATTTTAGAGAAGTGGAGTGCGAACAAATATTATGCAGATGGAAGATTATTATTTATTTATGTTTTTTATGATTACCATTTTCAGAAAAAGAAAAAAGCAAAAATAAAACATCATAGTTGTGGATGAATAAAATTGTACTTTATTGATGATAATAATAAAAATGCCTAACAATGTTCACTTCTCCCTTAGGCATAGAATAAGGATTTTTCTTAAAATAACAAAAAGCAAATTACTTAGAACGGTGAATGGCAACAGGAACGTCAATAGCAACCCAGTTGTTGCAAGTATGGCCATGCGTCACAAAGTTGACGCAAGCTTCGTCTTTATCATCACTGTCTTCAATAACAACAACTGAGTGTTGATCATTATCATGATTGAACCCTCCACTATGGAAAATTGGTTGCATAACTTTGGCTTTGGCGTTGAACGGGCCTGGTTGAAATCCTAGTCCGTCTCTAGTCTTGTTCTCAGCGATGTCCATAACACGACCCCACTTGTCAATGCTGCCAGCCTGAATAGCCTCTTGCACATCTTTCAAAGAAGACATGGGTGCCCCAGTTTTCTTCAACTCATCAACAATAGATAAGGCTTAGAACAACGTTCCAACCTCCTCTTCAACATCAACATACGGGAAAGATGACAAATGGCTCACTAACAATGCCTTCTCTCCACCAACAACGACAAGCTTGCCGTTCTTCCTAAATTTCAGCTTTTGTTGTAGAGTAGACGTCACTGCTCCATCCTTATGAATCCATGGCCTTCCCAACAAGAAACTATAGGGTGGGTGGATATCCATTACCTGGAAAGTAATCTGGAAATCAGTCGGACCTATCTTCACTGGAAGGTCCACTTCACCAATGACAGTTTTACGAGAACCGTCGAACGCTTTGACAACCACGCCGCTATATCTCATTGGGGAGCCTCAATAAGAGAGTCTAGACAAATTTTATTTTGGTAACACATTCAATGATGATCCAGTGTCAAACAACATATTGGACAAAGTGTCCTCCTTGCAATTCATTGAAATATGTAACGCCAAATTGTAATTTCTTCCTTCCTCAGGAAGCTCTTCATCACAAAAACTCAAATTTTTACAAGAAGTGATGTTGGCAACTATATGGTCAAAATGATCCACAGTAACATCGTGTTCAACATAAGCTTGTTCCAATTTTTTGTTGCAATGCCTCTATGTGTGCTTCAAAATTCATCAGTAATGATAGCACGAAGATCTTTGACAGAGTCTGGAGCAGCTGCTCCACAACATTGAATTCACTCCTCTTGATTAGTCTTAACACCTCATCATCATCATTAGCCTTCAACTTTTTGGATTCACCAGACTGACACGTTGGAGCACTAACGAGATTCGCCACTGGAATCTCTGGCTTCTTACTTGCGGAAATATCTTCTGCTTCTTTTGGAAATACTGGACTGAATACACGACTGCTACGGGTCACCTTTGCTATATCTGCGATATTTACCACTGATTCTACAACTGGTAGAGGAACCTCTTAACCATTTTCAATCCTAGTGGCATTGTATTGATATGGCACAACTTTATCGGATGCATTCGAGACAGGTCCCGCTAACCGTATGACCAATGGAGATACCTATCTATTGACATTATTATTGTTGCTGCTATCAAACTGAATAACTACCTGGTCAGAGGTCTTAAACACTGGCACAAGCATATTCACATCATCTCCCATATACCTTGACTGTTGAATCTAGATTACATTCTCATCCATCAACTTCTGGATATCTCTCTTGACGACCATACACCCATGGAGGTTCACGCTGCAAACGACACAACCATCATGGTCATGTTCATAGTCACTGATTAAACAAAAATTATTATTCATCTTCACCAGAGATCTTCGGATATTCCTCACATCAAAAACTCGGAAATTCCCTGGACAACCGTCCACCATGTTGACAAAAGGGTTACCATGAGCAGGCAAAGGACACCATACCATTCTTCACAAGCTTGTGAACTTCATATTTTAGAGGATAGAAATTATCTATATCATGGCCAAGGGCTCCCTAGTGAAAAGCACATTGAAGATCAGGCTTGAACCACCATGGTAACGAATCAGGAATTTGTGGAGGATTTCTTGGCTGGATGAGATTTTTGAGGACCAATGATGGGTATAATTCTGCATAATTCATAGGAATAGGGTCAAAGGAGACCTTCTTCCTCTCGAAATTTTGTTGATGATGATTATTGTTGTTGTTGTTGTAGTTGGTTCATTGTTGTGGTTGTTATTGATGTTGTTGTTGAATTGAAACTGGTTGACTAAAACTGTTGAAAAAAACCAGAATTACTGATGAAACTTGATATTGATGTTGACGAGGTTGAGAACTCTTCCTGAAATGAGGCCTCTTCTGCCTCCCCACTGACACTGAGTTAGTTTCTCCTTCCTTCCTCTTGGAGAAATACCCACCATATTTCTTGTTGGCTGATGCTTCTTCTTTAGACAAATGTCCTTCACGGACTCCTTCTTCTAGCCTCATCCCCATGTTTACCATTTCAGTAAAATCATTGGGGGCACTTCCAATCATACATTCGTAATAAAACGAACTCAACGTCTTCAAGAAGATCTTCGTCATTTCTTTCTCTTAAAAAAGAGGTGGACTTATCTAGGCAGCCAGTTCTATCCATCTCTGGGCATATTCTTTAAATGTCTCTTTATCCTTCTGAGACATATACCTCAACTGGTCTCTATTAGGTGCCATATCCATATTATACTTATATTGCTTGACAAAGGCTTCACCCAAGTCGTTGAAAGTACGGATGCTTGCACTGTCCAAACCCATATACCACCTCAACGCAGCTCCAGTCAAACTGTCTTAAAAATAGTGAATCAGCAACTGATCATTATCAGTTTGAGTAGACATATTTCTGGCATACATAACAAGATGGCTTAGAAGACAAGCATGCCCTTTGTACTTTTCAAAGTCTGGGAATTTGAATTTCATCGGGATCTTAACATTGGGGACTAAATAGAGTTCAGTAGCACTCTTCCCAAACCAATATTTTCCTCTCAGAGTCTTCAACTCTTTACGCAGCTCGAGGAATTGATCTTTCATCTCATCCATCTTCTCATATACATCTGGGCCCTCAGACGACTCAGAATGGTAGATAATATCCTCAATATGAGGCAGAGTCTGAACAACTGAAAGTGGCACTGACACGATCGAGCTAGAAGCTAGGAGAGAAACAAATGTGGGTGCATACCTTTCTGACATAAAATTTGATGGCATTCCCCATGGGAATCCAGTAGGCATGGATTGACTGGCAGCAACAATAGGAACAGTTGGGGTAACAACCTCAGAAATAATAGTCCTCTGAGAAGGAGGAGTTGCAGGAGTTGGTGATGATTGGTTCTTGTTAGCAATCACAGATTCCATCAGCATCGTTAATCTGGTGATCTCATCCTTCAGCTATTGGTTCTCTTGCTCTTAATGCTCCATGATCTTTGGTTGATTAGCACGAGTGTTAGAGAGGCGAGTCAGCTTGGCTGATACACAGAAGAAGAAGTGATAAGACATCTGGTGATAGAAATCTGTTGTGAAAATGATGCATGAAATGCAATGTTTTTGATTATTTTAATTTCAAGGAACATATGGAGTCCTATTTGCAAATATACATTCAAATAATAACAAAAATTGGATAAAATCTCCTTTTATTCATAAATTTTTGGAAGGATTGCACTGAGTACGATTTCAGAAACCAAAATACAAATACAAGAGAAAAGGAAACTATCATCCTAAGTATCCATAGAAACTGTATCAGATGGTCTGGCTATGGGTGCATACTACCTTCGGATGCATTGAATCTCAGACTCAAAGGATGTCTTCATCTGAGCCTTCTCGAGGACAAGTTGATCAATAATCTTCTTCCAAGCCCTGGAAGGACGAGGCATACTGAAAGAAGATAGACCCTCTGGCTCTCTCTGTTTCTTCATTGCTCGGTCTTCAAGAATTTTAGTAAGGGCGTTCTTGTCTCTTGACTCAAGCTACAACTCTTCATGCCTTTGGCTCAAAGCATGGAACCGTTCTTCCCACATATCTTTCTCTTGCTTCATCTTGGTGAGTGCGTCTTCTAACTCCTCTACATCTTGGTTAGGGAGAGTTGATGGCTCAACCATAACCATAGACATAGGTCTTTCACAAGCATACGGCATCTTGAGCTCCAAAGCTCTCGTCTTCACCCAAATAGTGTAAGCTTCCAAAGCTACACAGTTGAGCGGACCAAGCTCAGATCTTCCTTTCCTATGCACATTATGCCATGCATGTATCATCCTCTACTTCAAATATTGGAGATCTTTACCCTCTTGATAGAATATACCTTCTAACTGAGTGTTATTAGGTTTATCTCTCAAGGGGAACCCAAGTTGACGACGAGCCAAAACAGGGTTGTAGTTGATTCCTCCTTGTGTACCAATGAGAGGTACATCATAGAATTCCCCATAACTATCAATAATGTCCACACTGCTTAATGCAGAATCATACCAAATAATGTCATCATTAGTGAGAGACATTAGTCTCTGAGACCACCGTAGACATTGTTTGTTCTCCAAAAAAGCAGGCGTCTGAGGGAAGTACGAAATAAACCACTTGTACATAAGAGGAACACATCATACAATAGTCCCATCACCTTTAGAATTCCTCAAATGCAAAAAGAAATACATGTCTCCCAACAGAGTAGGAACATGATTCCCAATCAAGAAGATTCTAATGGCGTTAACATCAACAAAACCGTCAATGTTAGGGAACAAAGCTAGACCATAGATGATGAATACCAAGATAGCTTTGAAAGCATCCATACTACAAGCTTGAGAAAAGACAGTAGCTTTACCAATGAGGAACTCAGAAGTCAACCCAAGGATACCTCCTTTCTTCACCAAATGAGAATCAATCTTAAACTTCTTCAGATGAAGAGATTCAACTATAGTATAAGATCTGGGAACCTCCTCTGATCCATTAAAAGGTACTTCAGATATGGGTATACCCAAGAGATGGGCATACTCCTCTAACATAGGTACAAGCTGATAATCGGGAAAAGTGAAGCACAGGTAGAGAGGATCATAGAACTAAACTAAAACACTCAGAAGTCATTCAACCACATCAGCAGATAACACATACAAAAGCTTCCCATGGAGTTGCTTGAAGTCCGAGGGATCTAATACAAAAGATGACAACTTCCTTAGCTCTTTCAAATCAGGACATCTGAAACTGTACTTCTTAGTGTTCCTTCATCCATAATCCATAGTGTGAAAATATTTGCAAATAAGACCTTAGTTCCTTGAAATTTACTTTTCTGTGATGAATGTTATGATGCGCATGTATGCATGAATGCAACAATCACACACGAGGGATCACACACAAGGCTAATACAAACGAAGGTCAATGGATGGATCAAGTCATTATCAAGATCAATCATCCATTTTGGTGGATTATGGTTTTCACCTTATCAACACCCAAGTTCTATTGATATTTACAATACTTGATCGGATCAACCGAGAATCAAAGGGTTTGTTGTGAGTCACGAGCATGGAGTCAGGTTAAGAACCATCCCAAAAGAGTGTACTAAGGAAAAAAACTTGTAGATCATGTTCTAAAAATTTCCTAGAGTCTCATCTATCGGATATTTTAGGTTAGGATGTGTAAGACCCTAATTTTGACCATAAGATCCCTCATGCTATCTCATCATATGCATTGACTTTGGGATCACACCTTGGCATATTAGTTACCCCTCATTCATTGGGTTTTTATTGGAAGATGTCACCAAGCACATTTGATTGTATCATACATTGCTTTTATTTGTTTACTAACCAAAATACCAAAAATATGTCAATGTGTAGTTTACTTCTTTTGTAGGTAGTGTGTGTGTTCACATATGCCTCATCAAGCTCATATCTAGGGTTTGAGACCCTCAATACAAGGAGACTAATCAAGAGATGGTTCAAATTGGATCTAGACATCATATATGAATCCCCATGATCTTAATTTATCATTTTGATCAAGAATTCATCAAAAGTTGGAAGCTTGTTTGCCTTGGAAGCCCTAATTGATCTAGGTATCTTGTGTGACTTCCTCAACATGTTTCCTCATCATCTACTCAAATATATCAAGGGGTACTTCATTTGACATAATCTTATGCATATATGATCCTCCATGAGTCCAAGAGATCAAGATAATTTCAAGTTTGCAAGATGGTTCATGGTGGTTGACTAGAGAAAGCCAACTGGTCAAAACTGGGGTTCCCCAGACCCTATATCCTACAATGATTGTCATATGAAAATGATTCCAAGATCAAAGTTACTCCTTATGACAGTCTAAACAACTTTCATGTTGAATTCAATATCTATGTTTGCTTGGAAAGTCAACTTTTATGGTGAAAGATTATAGGTCACTTTGTCTGAACCCTAGTTAGGAGGTCAACCTCCAAGGATCATAACTTGCTCAATTTTTATAAGATGAAGGCCATTCAAGTTTCATGATCAAATTCAAGATGCCCTATAAATTTTTTATTATTGGAAGATATTCAAATTCAACTTTCAAGGGCATGTTTCAAGAGGAAACATTATAGGTCATTTTGGGCCATTACCATTGAACAAGAGATTTTCCTCAACTTCTAAAATGCATAACTCCTTCATGCCAAATCCAAATGATGTCAAATTTGTGATCAAATTAAAAAGGTTTGAAATATCTCCAACTTTTATGAAAGAACTTTCTCCATTTGATGCCCATAGCAAAAGTTATTCAAGGTGGAAGAAGTGAACATTTGGCTTAGTACTTAGAAAAATTTCATTTATGTTTGATTTTCCAAACTTCCACCTCAAAATGCATCATGATCCAAGCTTCAAATGGAAAAGTGTTAAACATGAAAGTTGTTCCCCTTGATCTCACCTTTCCAAAAAGTCCAAGAGCATATCATTTGGCCAAGAATTGGATGACTTCCACATGACTTCTCTTCAAGGCTCCATTTGGATGAATCTCATGATCACATTCCAATTTCCATTGCATGATTACATGACACACTATCAGCATTGTACATGATGAAATTTGGACCTGATTATATCATTTTATAGGCCTATCACACGCCCATGCAACCATGCAAGTGAAGTTTTCTATTTTGGAATTTTTATGGAAGGGTGTGAAAACCATTTGAATAGCCTATAAATAAGACCCCTCATGCTCAGAATTATGGACACCTTGCCCAAGCTTTGAACCTGAAATCCTAACCCTCACCATTAGAGGAAAAACTTGAAGGTTTTCAATTGAAAATCGAGTTTCAATTTCACTTCAGTTTTGAAGTTGAAACTCCAAGAATCCAAGCCTTTCTTGATCCAATTCAACTCCTGCAAGCTTCTGAAGTCAAGCCAATGCCAATTGGAAGCAAGATCAAGCAAGATTCCAGCTCCCTCGAAGGTGAATTTTCAGAAACTTTATCTCTTTGATTCTCTCTTGATTCTTCACTATTTTTTTTATTTCTGATTGACTGAAGTCCTACCAATGTAGGCAACAAGATTGAGTTGCTTTGAGGTCAAATCGAAGCAACTCAGTTCATGATCCTCAAAATTCAAAACCCCGTATCTTTTTATATACTTGGAATTGGAGAAAATTGAGGCCAGATTCGAGATACTGAGCATTTTCTCTTTGAAATAGTGTCCTTGTTTTTCATTTTCCATTGAGATGAAGTTGGACCAGTCCGGTGAAGGTCACCGGAGAAGATGATCGGAGCCCTAGCTCGGGTGGTGTGTTGGCACACCTCCTGGCCATCTGATCATGTTGGAACGTTTTAATCCTGGCCTTTGGTTTGAATTACCACACGAACGTCACTTTGACTTGTGTCCACCATGGAAAGCGCGTGTGTGACCATCAGATTTGCCACCTCAATTAATGAGGGAGATCTGATGGCCCTTGTTTTTTCTAATTTCTTTTTATTTTCTGAATTTTCATTTAATCCATTTATTTTGTTTAATTCATATTAATTTTATTTTTAATCCAAAAAATATGGGCCTTTCACCAAAAATCTTTAAATATTTTTCTCTTTAATATTTTGAATTAAAATTATTTTTTGGATTAATTTTGATATTTTTCATGGATTAAATGTTTTTGTGCATATTTTTAATTGTTTAAAAATGCTTCTGACTTTTCAAAAATAGTGAATTTTTTTGTCTAAGGTCCTTTGACTTTGTTTGACCTAGGATATATCTCTTAGCCATTTATTTGGTGTTTTGAAGGGATTTTAGGTTTTGACCAGATTAAAATGTATTTTAATTCACTTTTAATTGGGTTTTTACTTGTTTAATTGTTTACAAATTATGTTGAGCCATTTTTATGGTCTTGTGATGTTTGACTTTCTGTTTGGGCCTTGGTCAAGGTTGATTTGACTTTTGTTGGACCAAAACCATTGGATTTAGGGGATATATGAAATGTACATTTCATCTTCCAAAATGAATGGATGGTTTTGACTTGATGAAACTCCTCCCATGACTAATTTGTGTTTCTATCTTCCCCTCCCTCTTAATCTTCATCCCTATTCTTTCCCATTCCCTCATTTGACCAATGAAACCTCTAACGTCTTAAGGCTAATTGGTTCATCAATGACCTTGTGTCAGATGAACCAATACAAGTATGACTAAGATAGGTCCTTCCCATTTTCCTTTTCGTGTGATTGTATATATTTATTTGTGTGTTTTGGTTTTGTTTGTGGTCTTAGGACCTTAAAATACTTAATAACAACAAAACCCTAAAAAAGTTTGGTGGACTATTGATCTTGATCTAAACTCTTGGACTTAGAACTAGGCAGCATTCTCCGTGCAAAAAGGACTTGGCCAATGCCAACATTTTGAGACTGAGCTATTGTGAACTCAACTTTCATCTGATACAAGCATTGGGTTTTGTTTAAATTCATCTTCTACTCTGTCTGTGTACTTAATTATTATCTTGTGTCTGATGCTTTGCTCTGAGCTGATCAAGGAATATTTCATCTGATACATAAGAAGACAAAGAGGACTGCTAGCTTTTGGATTGCTTGCTTGGATGTAGCTATCTTTATTTGATGCCTTAATCTTCATAATGTCTGGATATTGCTAATTGCTTTATTGATTATTTCTTGATTCAAAGTCCAAAGGGAAAGTGGATTTCTATATGACATTCTTGTCAGTTGGATTGCATCCCATTGGTCAGATCTTTTCAACTCTTAACTTTTAAATTTATGCTTAGGGTAGTCTCTTCATCTCCTCCCACTTCTTAAATTTCAAAATCCCCCCCCCCCTTTTCAAAACTTTCTTTGCTCGTATTTTCAAACTTAGACTTTGTTTTAATGATTAGAAACTTTGGCCTTATGCCCTTGAATTTTCAAACTCTTTTCTTAAATCAAACTTGTAAATAAACTTAATCATATTGACTTAAAATTTCAAAAAATACAAAAATAACTAACAACCTCACTCAAACTTTGGGCCCATTGTGCCTTTCTAATTAAACCTTTGTTAAAAGCAATTTACCAACTTTGAAATTTTTACCACGAACTACGAGGTTTTGATCCCTCATTTTTATGTTGGTACGCAGGCACAAGTCAAAAGGTCTTGTCAAACACAAAAATATAACCACTAAATTCTTTTCTCATCTCTACACTCTATTTTTATCAAACATCTTTTATACCAAACACATATGCACACATAAAAAAGGGCTCCCTAGAAGTACCTAGGATACTTTGTGTGCTAACACATTCCCTCTATGTAACCAATCCCCTTACCTGTAATCTCTGGCATTTTATTAGTTTTTATTTTAAAACTTCTTATCTTTGGGTTTTGTTCGTACTTTTCCCCTTTCCTTTGGAAACAATAAAAACACGGTGGCAACTCTGGTTTTATTGACGTTAAGCTTATCCATAGCTTGATGGTCATGAATTTACCGCTACAGAAATTAAGTGGCGACTCTGCTGGGGAGTAGTCCTCAGTGGGTTTATCCCATCTTTGTATGTGTATATATTTGTATATTTGATGTTTGTATAATTGTTTGTGTGATATAATCTGTCTGTTATACTTGGTGATCTTTGAGTGGTGAGATAAGTTCTAACCCAAACTTGAGTGAAATTAAGATAAGAGGATGGTATAGTCATGTTCAACTTGTTTGGAGTAGTCCTTAAAAAGTTGGCGTGAGACCTATCTACTCAGTGGAGACCCTTTTGGAGTTACTAATATCACACAAGTTATTTGTGGTTAGGCATTACTTTCTCTGATTCGGGATCCGAGAAGCTGAGGACAAAGCCGAGAACATTTAACCCAGCTTGGCCTATTTAGGACGTAGTGCGGAGGATGTCCAGGTGTAGACCTGATAATAGTTGTTACGTGATACTACACTCAGACGAGTTTCTCTTGAGAATATTATGGGTTGATGAGTCAGTCATCCTAACCTATGATATCTGATAGATGGGATCAAAACTTTGGGAAATTTTATAGAACATGATCTACAGGTTTTGATCCTTAGTACACTCCTTTGGGAGGGTTCTTAACCTGACTCCATGCTCGTGACTCACAACAAACCCTTTGATTCTCGATTGATCCGATCAAGTCTTGTCAATATCAATGGAACTTGGGTGTTGATAAGGTGAAAACCATAATCCACCGAAATGGATGATTGATCTTCATGATGACTTGATCCATCCCTTAACCTTTGTTTATGCTTGCCTTGTATGTGATCCCGTACTTGTGATTGTTGCATTCGTGCATACATGCGCATCATAACATTCATCACAGATTTTTTTTTCAAGGAACTGAGGTCTTGTTTGCAAATATTTTCAGACCATGGATGATGGACAAATGAACACTAAGAAGTACAATTTCAGATATCCTGATTTGAAAGAGTTAAGGAAGTTGTCCTCCTTTTTACTAGATCCCTTGTACTTCAAGCAACGTCATGGGAAGCTTTTATCTATGTTATCTGCTAATATGGTTGAAGGACTTTTGAGTGTTTTGGTACAGTTCTAAGATCCTCTCTACCGATGCTTCACTTTTCCTGATTACCAGCTTGTGCCTACTTTAAATGAGTATGCCCATCTCTTGGGTATACCCGTATCTGTCAAGGTACCTTTTAGTGTATTAGAGGAGATTCCCAGATCTCATGTCATAGTTGAAGCTCTTCATTTGAAGAAATCTAAGATTGATGCTCATTTGGTGAAGAAAGAAAGTATTCTTGGGTTGACTTCTGAGTTCCTCATTGGAAAAGCAACTGCCTTTTCTCAAGCTGGTAGTATTGATGCCTTTGAATCCATCTTTGTATTGCTCATCAACGGTTTAGCCTTGGTCCCTAACATTGACGATTTTGTTGATGTTAATGTCATTAGAATCTTCTTGATTGGGAATCATGTTCCTACTTTGTTGGGTAACATGTATTTCTCTTTGCATTTAAGGAATTCCAAAGGTGGTGGGACTATTGTGTGATATGTTCCTCTTCTGCACAAGTGGTTAATTTTTCACTTGCCTCAGACGCCTACTTTCTTGGAGAACAAACAATGTCTATGGTGGTCTCAGAGACTTATGTCTCTCACTAATGATGATATTGTTTTGTATGAATCTGCAGTGAGTAGCTTAGATATTATTGCTAGTTATGGTAAATTCTCTAATGCGCCTCTCATTGGTACACAAGGAGGAATCAACTACAATCCTGCTTTGGCTCGTCGTCAACTTGGGTTCCCCTCGAGAGATAAACCTAATAACACTCAGTTAGAAGGTCTTTTCTATCAAGAGGGTAAATATCCCCAACATTTGAAGAAAAGGATGATACATGCTTGGCATAATATGCATAGGAAAGGAAGATTTGAGCTTGGTCTGTACAACTGTGTAGCGTTGGAAGCTTACACTATTTGGGTGAAGAAGAGAGCTTTGGAGCTGAAGATGATGTACACTTGTGAAAGATCTACGTCTTTGGGTGTGGCTGAGCCATTAACTCTCCCTAACCAAGATGTATAGGAGATGGAAGACGCACTTGCCAAGATGAAGCAAGAGAAAGATATGTGGGATGAGCGGTTCCATGTTTTGAACCGAAAGCATGAAAAGTTGTAACTTGAGTCGAAAGACAAGGATGCACTTATTGAAATTCTTGAAGACCAAGCAGTAAAGAGATAGAGAGAGCCAGATGGTCTATCTTCCATTAGCATGCCTCAACCTTCCGGTGCTTGGAAGAAGATATTTGATCAGCTTGTCCTTGAGAAGGCTCAGATGAAGACATCCTTTGAGTCTGACATTCGACGCTTCCGAAGGAAGTACGCACCCACGGCCAGATCATCTGATATAGTTGTTAAGGGATCCTTAGGATGATAGTTTCCTTTTCTCTTGTATTTGTACTTTGGTTTCTGAAATTGTACTCAGTGTAATCCTTCCAAATTTTATGAATAAAAAGAAATATTATGGTCAATCAAATTGTGATTATTTAACTATATTTACAAATAGAACTTCACATGTTCCTTGAAATTAAACAATAAAAAAAACATTGCATTTCATGCATCATTTGCATAACAAGTTTTCTTCCGCCAGATGTCTTATCAGTTCTTCTTCTGTGCATCAGCCAAGATGACTCACCGTTATAACACTCGTGCTAATCAACCAAGGATCATGGAGAATCTATAGAAAGAGAACCGATAGCTAAAGAATGAGATTTCCAAATTAACGACGCTGATGGAATCTGTCATTACTGCATATAACCAGTCATCATCAACTCCTGCAACTCCTCCCTAGAGGACTATTAGTTTTGAGGTAGCTACCTCAATAATTCATGTTGCTGCCCGTTAATCTATTCCCTCTATGCCTGCTGGATTCCCTTGGGGAATGCCATAAAACTTTATGCCAGAAGGGTATGCGCTCACCTTTGTTTCTCTTCCGGCATCAAGGCCGGTCATGTCAGTGCCACCTCCTGTTGTTCACACTCTGCCCCGTGTTGAGGACACTATCTACCACTATGAGCCATCTAAGGGTCCAGATGTGTATGAGAAGATGGACGATATGAAAGATCAATTACTCGAGCTGCGTAAAGAGTTGAAGACTTTGAGAGGAAAATATTTGTTTGGGAAAAGTGCTGCTGAACTTTGCTTGGTCCCCAACGTTAAGATCCCAATGAAGTTCAAGGTCCCAGACATTGAAAAGTACAAAGGGAATACCTGTCCACTAAGCCATCTTGTGATGTCGCCAGAAAGATATCTACTCAGACTGATAATGATCAGTTTCTGATTCACAAATTCCAAGACAGTTTGACTAGAGTTGCCTTGAGGTGGTATATGGGTTTGGACAGTGCAAGCGTCCATACTTTCAATGACTTGGGAAAATCCTTTGTCAAGAAATATAAGTACAACATGGATATGGCTCCTGATAAAGACCAATTGAGGTCCATGTCTTAGAAAGATAAGGAGACATTCAAAGAGTATGCCCAGAGATTGAGAGAGCTGACTGCCTAGATTAGTCCACCTTTTGAAGAGAAAGAAATTACGAAGATCTTCTTGAAGACACTGAGCTCGTTTTATTAAGAACGAATGATTGCAAGTTCCCCTAATGGTTTTACCGAAATGGTAAATATGGGGATGGGGCTAGACGAAGGAGTCAGTGAAGGACGTTTGTCTAAAGAAGAAGCATCATCCATTAAGAAGTATGGTGAGAGTTTCTCCAAGAGGAAGGAGGGAGAAACTAATTCAGTGTCAATGGGGAGGCAGATGAGGCCTCATGTTAGAAAAAGTTCTCAACCCCGTCAGCATCAACATCACGTTTTTTTAGTAATTCCTTTATTTTCTAACAATTCTAATCAATCAGTTTCGATTCAGCAACAACAACATCAACAACAACCGCAACAGAGAACCAACTACAACAACAACAATAATCATCAGCAAAATTTTGAGAGGAAGAAGGTCTCTTTTTACCCTACTCATATGTCTTATGCAGAACTGTACTGATCATTGGTCCTTAAAAATCTGATCCAACCAAGAAATCCTCCGCAAATTCCTGAGCCACTTCCATGGTGGTTCAAACCTGATTTACACTGTGCTTTTCACCAGGGAGCCCCTGGCCATGACATAGAGAACTGCTATCCATTGAAATATGAAGTCCAAAAGCTTGTGAAGAGTGGAATGGTGTCCTTTAAGGACAGAGCACCGAACGTAAAAGCAAATCCGTTGCCTTCTCATGGTAACGCTTCTGTCAACATGGTGAAAGGTTGTCCAGGGAATTTTAGAGTTTTTGATGTACGACGTATCCGTAGGTCATTGGTGGAAATGCATAGAACCTTGTGTTTGATTAGTGATTGTGAACATGACCATGATGGTTGTGTGATCTGCAGTGTAAACCCCCGTGGGTGTATGGTTGTCAAGAGAGATATCCAAAAGTTGATGGATGAGAATGTAATCCAGATTCAACAGTCGAGGGATATAGATGATATGAATGTGATTGCGCCTGTATTCAAGACCCTGAGCGGGAAGTTATCCAGTTTGATAGTAACAACAGTAATAATGTTGATAGATTGGTATCACCATTGGTTATACAGTTAGTGGGCCCTGTTTCGTATGCATCCGATAAAGTTATGCCATATCAATACAACGCCACTATGATTGAGAATGGTCGAGAAGCTCCTCTACCAGTCGCATATTCAGTAGTGAATATTGTAGATATAGCAAAGGTGACCCGTAACGGTCATGTGTTCGGTCCAGTTTTTCCATAAGAAATAGAAGATGTTCCCGCAAGTAAGAAGGCAGAGATTCCGGTAGCGAATCCGGTTAGTATTTGAATGTGTCAGTCTGGTGAATCCAGGAAACTGAAGGCTAACGATGATGATGAAGTTTTAAAGTTGATTAAGAGAAGTGAATTCAATGTTGTGGAGCAGCTGCTCCAGACTTCGTCAAAGATCTCTGTGTTATCACTACTGATGAATTCTGAAGCGCATAAGGAGGCATTACAGAAAGTACTAGAGCAGGCTTATGTTGAGCATGATGTTACCGTGGATTAGTTTGACCACATAGTTTCCAACATTACTTCTTGTAATAATCTAAGCTTTTGTGATGAAGAGCTTCCTGAGGAAGGTAGAAATCACAATTTGGCATTGTACATTTCTATGAACTGTAAGGAGGACGCTTTATCCAATGTGTTGGTTGACACTGGATCATCTTTGAATGTGCTGTCAAGGTCAACTTTATCTAGAGTCTCTTATCAAGGCGCCCCGATGAGGTACATCAACTTGATTGTCAAAGCGTCCGACGGTTCTCGTAACACTGTCATTTGTGAAGTGGACCTTCTAGTGAAGATAGGTTCGAGTGATTTCCAAATTACTTTCCAGGTAATGGATATCCACCCGTCTTACAGTTTCTTGTTGGGAAGGCCATGGATTCACGAAGCAGGAGCTGTGATGTCTACTCTACACCAGGATCTGAAATTTGTGAAGAGCGACAAGCTTGTCATTGTTGGTGGAGAGAAGGCATTATTGGTAAGCCATCTGTCATCTTTCACTTATGTTGATGCTGAGAAGGAGGTTGGAACGCCATTCCAAGCCTTATCTATTGCTGATGAAATGAAGAAAACAGGGGCACCCATGTCTTCTTTGAAAGATGCACAAGAAGCCATTCAGACTAGCATCATTGAAAAATGGGGTCGTATGGTAGAGATTGCCGAGAACAAGAATAAGGTTGGATTGGGATTTCAACCAGGGCCATTCAACATCCGAATTGAAGTTGTGCAACCAAGTTTCCGCAGTGGAGGGTTCATTCATGAGAATGATCAAATCTTAGCTGCCATTATTGAAGACGATAGTGAAGAAGACGAAGCTTGCGCCAACTTTGTGACGCGTGACCAGACTTGCAACAATTCGGTTGCTGTTGACGTTCGTACTATTATTCATCGCTCTAAGTAATTTGTTTTAATTTATTTTAAATAAAAATCCTTCTCCTATGCCTAAGGGAGAAGTAAACATGCATGCTTTCATTATTTCATCATCATAATTATATTAACATTCATAAATAATTATATTAACATTCATAAATAATTATATTTCATCATCATAATTATGATCCCTTAACAACTGCAATACAACTTTCATCTGATCCATGGCCCTACTGCACATGCATGCTTTCATTATTTCATCATCATAATTATATTAACATTCATAACCAAAGACATATTGCATGGGCTCAAGGCATGAATTTAAAAAAAAAAAAAATAGGGAAATCGATTTACCCAATTAGGTAAATCGATTTGCCCTGCGCAGACACCAAAAATAAGTCTTTTTTTTGCACAAAGGATATTTGGTTCCCCCCACTTTCCCTATAAATAGATGCACTATTCCCCCTCATTTTTCATGCTTTCTAGCCCCCAAAAATTCTGAAAAAATATCATTCAACCCCTCTTCTCCATACCTAAATCAAAACAAAAAAAAAAAACCTTTCTCTCCCAAAAGTCACCACCACAAACTTTTTTTTCCATTTCAAATTTTTTCCTCAAAATTTCTCACTCTCTAACACTCATAACCCAACCCCTTTACTAAGATTTCACCACAAATATTTTCATCCCAAACCCCTTGCTTCACATTCAAGCTCAACACAATTTCTACCTAGCTTTTTTCACATTTTTGTGGGTAATGATTTTAACTTAAACTTTTTAACTTTTTGTTTATTTTTTTGATTAAAAATAGTTTCTTGTTCTTGGTTGGTCTTTTGAGATGGTTTAGATTCAAGCTTGCAGAAAATGATTGACTTTGGTTTACTTACATTTTTTAAAGATTTTTTACTCTTACTATCTTTTTCACCTTTTTGTGGTTGCTTTGTATGTGTTATCATTTTCTTTTATTATGGACTTGTTGTTGTATTTGTTTGGTTGATGAGGTCTATTAGATCATGACCATGGTTGTTTAGAGTTGATTAAATCTTAAATGTTTCAAACATATCTATGGTAGATCAATAGATCATTCATGATACTTTGAGGCATTGATAGATTGCCTTTATTTTAACCATATTTGGGTCATTTGATGCATAGATGAAACCATGTCTTTACATTAACTTGCTAATCCATTTGCTTATTGTTACTAACTACTAATTACCAACTCCTAACATTTATATTATTGAATTTTTTTTTTTGCAATTTATTTTATTGTTCATTTTATTTCATTTACTTTATGTTTATGTTCACTAACTACTAACTTCTAACATTTATATTATTGCACTTTATTTTATTTTTTTGCAATTTATTTTATTGTTCACTTTATTTCAAGTATTTTATGTTTATGTTTATCGTTATCTCACTATATCATTTACATTCTACTAATTTATTTACTACCTTATTATCTTGTTAAATAAAAGAGGAATAAAAACAAAAGAAAGAGAAGAAATCACTTTTTTAAAATATTAATAGATGAACTTAAGGTTGCATAACTTTCTTTGTTACAAATTTATTGTTAGTTGATTTTTTAAGCATCTTCAATACTTTGCATCAATGATAAGCTATCCCTTAATATGTCATATTTTAAGTCTTCTTGGCATAAGAAAATAGTCTTAAAAAAATATTCATTTTTGTACATGTTACTAACCACTAATTATACTTCATTAATTTTGTTTATCATTAACCTTTGTTATTGTGATTTTGGTATTATTGACTTATATTTGTTTTATATCATTTATATTCACTAACCATTATTATTGTGATATTGTTTCTTTATCTTGTAATTTACTTTTATGTCTTTACCTTGTAGTTTACATTAAAGTACTCATCATCATCATCATTGTACAAATTCATCATGCATGTTTATTTACTTGTTATTTATTTTATTGTCATCAAACATTAAAAACAACAAAAACATGATAAAATAATAAGACAAAAATATTCATTCCACTCTTAATCAACTTGGACTTAGAGGATTTCATTTTAGGACTCTTGCTTGGAGGTCTTTCCCTTATCTTTGTGATACTTTGTAAATGTTGGATTTTATTTGTAACTTACATTCATATTATTAGAATGGCATCATGGCACCACCTTAGAGGGACATGTTTGTAAGACCATTATCCTTTGTTTAACTTAGGTCACTTTTGCACACAAAAGGTTTTCTCTTGGGCTACCTTACAATGAGACTCTTTAATTTCCTGTTGGTTACTTTGCATTCATGTTGCATAAGCCAAATTTCATAATCCAAATAAAATAAACCCTTGATTCAACGTCAAGTGGCATTTTCTTAGCCCAATTCAAAAATACTTAATAATTACGATCATTATTATGCGCCATGAACCTTAAGTGGTGTAGAATGAGTGAGAATGGAACATTCCTACCCTTACTCTGATTATTTTGGACGCAAGACACTTGACTTGTTGTCTAGAATAATCACCTCTGCCCATAAACTTTAGTACAATATAATCACAAACACTCATTTCATAAAACCCTTATTCAAGGTAAAAATCATATAACTCATCAAACTCATTTTTGTGCCTTTGGGCATCATCTCAAAAACCCTTTTTTTCAAAGGTAAAATCAACCAACACACAAACATTTTCTACTCCGAACTACGGAGCTCTGATTCCTCATCCCTGAATGAGTGATACATAGGCACAAGGGCCTCAATCCTTGGCGAGCACTATAATAACAAAAACACACCCTTATTTTCACACATTCTTTTGAAAATAAAACAGTAATAGATAAATCCCATGTATGTAAAACAACCCAAATGGTTCCCATGGAGTACCATGGACGTAAGGGGTGCTAATACCTTCCCCTTACGTAACAGACTTTCGAACCCAAATCTCGGTTGCGAGACCGACTCCTTATTCTCTTTTAGCGCTTCCCGTGCGCGTCTCTTTTCCGAGGGTTTTATCGACTATTTCCCCTCTCCTCTCCGATAGAGGTAAACTAAATAAAATTTGGTGGCGACTCTTCTGACTTTGCCTCTCTTTGGCATCTCTTTAGTCCCGGTTTTGTTATCGTGAAATCCCGGTAGCGACACTACTCCCTCTCCGAACTTTGATTTCCCTGTGTTTGAAGTTGAGGAAGAAATTGATGATGAAGAAGTATCTGATGAATTATCTCGTTTACTTGAGCACGAGGAAAAAGCCATTCAACCGTTTGAAGAGCAAATTAAATTAGTCAACTTGGGTTCCGAGGATGATGTGAAGGAAGTTAAGATTGGGTCTCAACTGTGTCCAGAAGCTAAGAAGGGGTTGATTGATCTTCTTCGAGAGTATCTTGATGTGTTTGCTTGGTCCTATCAAGACATGCCTAGTTTGGATTATGAGTTTGTGGAGCATAGATTGCCGTTAAATCTAGAATACCCGTCAGTCAAGCAAATATTTAGAAGGACTCATCCAGATATGACAGTAAAAATCAAAGAGGAAGTGCAGAAGTAGAACGGTGATGGTTTTCTTATTACCTCCGAGTATCCGCAGTGGGTGGCCAACATTGTGCCTATTCCTAAGAAAGATGGAAAAGTCCGTATGTGTGTTGATTATAGAGATTTGAATAAAGCTAGTCCAAAAGATGAGTTTCCATCAACATACACCTCAATCTCCTTGTGCATCATATCATGAAATAAGGTAGTTATAGCTCGTTGATACGTGGATCCAGCATTCTTCAAACCGAAGGGCATCACCCGATAATAGAATGTTCCCCAAGGTGTGATGAATGTTGTCTTCTCCATATCCTCGGGTGCCATTTTAATCTGATTATAATCGGAAAATCCATCCATAAATGAGAAGACATTGAATTTAGCTGTATTGTCTACCAACATATCAATGTGTGGTAGAGGAAAATCATCTTTTTGACTAGCTTTATTCAAGTCTCGATAGTCCACACACATTCGGACTTTTCCATCTTTCTTAGGCACAGGCACAATATTGGCTACCCATTGAGGATATGTAGAAGTCACCAGAAACCCCACATCAATTTGCTTCTGAACTTCTTCTTTAATCTTCACTGCCATATCAGGATGAGTTTATCTGAGCTTCTGCTTCACAGGCACACACTCAGGCTTCAACGACAAGAAATGTTGCACAATATCAGTATCCAGAAAAAGACGTCGACATATTCTTGTAGCAACTCAATTAACCCCTTTTTAACAGACTCTTCAAGGAGTGCCCCAATCTTCACTTCACGGAAGGAGTCTTCAGACCCCAAGTTGACTGTTTCCAGATTCTCAAGATGTGGCTGAATGATCTTCTCCTCGTGCTCAAGAAGACGGGTAATCTCATCAGGAATCTCTTCAACATCATCTTCTTCTGCCTCAATACAGGGAACTCAAAGTTGGGAGATGGTGTTGGATCATTATGTTCAATGGGTTTGATTAACCTGCATAATGATTTTGAGTATAAAAGAGATTTCAGAATTCAAAAAAGGCAAATCATTATGCAGATGAAAAGATTGATTTTATTCTCTTTTTAGGGTTTTATGGTGATCACCAATTTCATGCAAAAAGCAAAAAGGAAAAATAATTTTGGAAAAACAAACATTTAACATGTGATTATTGAATCAATATCATAGTATTAATCAAATTGTGCCAACAATGTCTTCATTTCTCCTTTTGGCATGGGAGAAGGGTTTTTAATCAAAATGAACATATTACGCTGACTTGTGGATAACTATTGGAACATCAACAGTGACCCAATTATTGCAGATCCCTCCAGGTATGACAAAGTTGCCATGGTCTTCCCCTTCATTATCTTCAACAATGGCAGCAACTTTCTGATGTTCAACAGTGTGGGTGAAACCTCCACTCTGGAACAACCCACACTCATTGGAAACACCAGAAGAGTACCCTATGCCAGCCCGGGACTTATTATCTTCCATCTTGATCATTTTCCCCAAACCAGTAGTTGCACCATGCTTAATGGTCAACTTTGCATCATTATAGGAGACAAATGAAGAAAGTCCTTTCCTTGAAGGCTCAACAATAGACAAGGCTTGGAACGGAGTCCCAACCTCATCCTCAGCATCAATATAGGAAAAGGAAGATAAATGACTGACCAAGAGAGCCTTCTCTCCCCTATCACCACCAACTTCTTATTCTTTACATACTTCAATTTTTGGTGTAGGGTGGATGTCATGGCGCCTGCCTCGTGAATCCATGGTCTGCCAAGCAAATAGCTTTAAGACGGATGAATATCCATGACCTGGAAAGTGATCTGAAAATCACTAGGCCCAATTTTGATCGGGAGTTCTAATTCACCGATCACAGTTTTGCGCGATCCATCAAACGCCTTCACAACCACTCCACTCTGCCTCATGGGAGGCCCTTGGTACGAAAGCTTAGCAAGAGTGGATTTTGGCAACACATTGAGCGACGATCCTGTGTCCACCAACACATTGGACAAGGTATCATCCTTAAAATTCATATGTGTAAAGCCAAATTGTGGTCTTTTCCCTCCTCAGGAAGATCAGCATCACAGAAGCTCAAATTGTTGCAAACGGTTATATTTGCAACAATGCTATCAAACTGCTCTATTGTGACATCATGGTCCACGTATGCCACATCCAACACCCCCTGCAAAGCTTCGCGATGTGGCTCAGAATTCATAAACAAAGATAAGACATATATCTTTAATGGAGTTTGTAGCAGCTGATCAACAACATTATATTCACTCCTTTTGATGAGCCTCAGCATCTCATCACCATCCTCTCTCAAAATGCCAGACTGGCCAACCAGGATAGCAGTGTTATTATTTTTGACAGCAACAGGGTCAACACCCTTCACAGCAGGTACACAATTATTAGAATAAGAAGTCCCCACGGGACCAGCAGGACTAACAACTGTTCTCTTCACAATGTCTTCATGGGGTTTCGGCTGCGCCGAAAAAACACGACCACTACGGGTCACACCACTGACGTTTGAGATGCTCACTACGGAAGTTGAGGGCAACGGCACCTCATTCCCATCTTCTAGAATCACAGCGTTGTATCGGTAGGGAACAAGTTTGTCTAATACATACGGGACAGGGCCCGCTGGCTTGATCACAAGAGCTGGAGATACCTTCTTCTTGCTGCCATCATACTTGACGACGACAGGCTCAGAAATTTTGAATATGGGGGAGATAACATCAACTTCATCCTCATTGTGATTCTGAAGTATTTCAATCATTCCCTGATCAATCATGTCTTGGATGGCCTTTCTAACTTGACGACGTCCTCTCTCATTAATAGTGCACACCTGGCACCTATCATGGTCATGCTCGTAATGGCTGTGTTCACACAACAACTTATGTATCTCGACCAAAGATTCCCTTATGTCATTAACATACAAGACTTTGCATTTTCCAGGGCAACCCTGGACCATGTTAACAACTTCTTTCCCATGCTCAAGCAATGGGTTCTTCTTAACATTTGGACCTTCGTCCTCGAAAAACAATATCCCACTTCTCACGTGGCCTTGCACCTTGGTCTTCAACGGGTAACAATTCTCCACGTCATGTCCGGGAGAACCGGAATGATATACACAATGAAGCTCGGGCTTATACCACCACTGAGGGTTGGTTGGTATAGCAGGAGGGTCTCGTGGAGTTATCAGCTTTCTATCGATCAAAGAAGGATAAAGCTTAGCATATGTCATTGGAATCAGGTCAAAAGTTACCCTCTTCCTCTCGTAGTTGCTGGTGCTGGTGTTATTATTGTTGCGAGGCTGGTAGGCATGTTGTTGTTGACGATGTTGTTGTTGTTGTTGGTGATGAACTTCTCTAAAAGCATGTGGTATATGAGCCACCTGGTGTTGGTTGACGGCAGGACGCACATCCTTCCTCCTCACAGAGGGCCTTCTTTTGATATGAGAGGACACATCATGTGTCTCTCCCTCCTTCTTCCTTGCAAAGCCTCCATACTTCTTTGTTGAGGAGTCGTCTTCTTTGGATAACCGTCCTTTACGAACCCCTTCTTCCAATCTCATCCCCATATTCACCATTTCGGTGAAGTCTGAGGGAGCGCTTGAAATCATTCTCTCATAATAGAAAGAGCTCAAAGTCTTCAAAAAGATCTTTGTCATCTCCTTCTCTTCCAGGGGTGGCACTATCTAAGCTGCCAACTCTCGCCATCTCTGGGCGTACACCTTGAAAGTCTCTTTCTCTTTCTGGGACATTGTCCTCAACTGGTCCCTGTCTGGAGCCATATCCACATTATATTTATACTTCTTGACGAAGGCCTCGCCTAAATCATTGAAATAGAGGATGCTTGCACTCTCCAGCCCCATATACCACCGGAGTGCAACACCTGTCAGGCTATCCTGAAAGTAGTGGATCAGCAGTTGGTCATTATCGGTTTGTGTTGACATCTTGCGAGCATACATCACAAGATGGCTGAGCGGGCACGTATTTCCCTTATACTTCTCAAGGCATGAGGCCTAGTTGCTCTTCAATAAGTTTAGCATTCTAAAGGCATGAGGCCTAGTTGCTCTTGAACTCCTTTAAGCATAGGTAAGTCCTAATTCTAAGTCCTTTCTCCTTTTTACATTAGGTTCACACAAAACAAAATCAAAACCAATACAAGACAATAATATATTTATATACAATAATGTGCTCAAATGAGCAAAAGGATAATGACATAAACATAAAATATATGCTCAAGTGAGCAAAGTGAAAAGCAATATGAATAAATGAGCAAGAAATAAAGTGCATTAAAGTAAAGGGTAAGAAATTAAATGCTCAAATCTAAAGTTAGTAATTAGTATGGTTATGTTAGTTTGTCAAAAGACAATTTAGCGCTATGTTAAGCAATCGTAAGTGGACTAATGTAGTAGTCACACCTATCTGAGGCTGGTCAATAAAACTATAGGAAAATAAACACAAGTTAGAGATCATGACTAGTAAGCCAAGCTCCTAAAACTTGCCATGCCAAAAGAAAAGAGAAAAGGCCTTGTATGGACTTTAGGTTTTTTGCTTGACCAAGAAGCAACCTATCTTGGACACAAAACAACTCACTTGATCTTGGATCAAGTTGAGTTTGGTTTGGATCAAAGAAGGTTAAACCTCTCATTTGTCAAGACTAACCATAAGACATTAACTCATTGGCCAAAAATAAAAAGAAATGGGATGAAGATGAAATGGATGGAAAGAGAAATAAAGTATCAAACTAAATTGATTAAATGTGAACCAAGTCATCATCAACCAATGCTAAACAGAAGAGAAATGAAGACTACAAGTCAACAAGTCAAACATATTTTTTTGAATTAAAAATAAATGCAAAATAAAATAAACAAAATATGGTCAACCCTCAAATTCAATTCAAATCAACTTCAATAAGTCCAATTAAATTCTCATAGGTCTAACATGGTCAAACAAACTTTGACAAATTTTTTCAACAATTTTTGAAATCAGAAACTATTTTAAAACAATTAAAAACAATGAAAAATAACACAATATGAATTAAAATCTCAAATAAATCTCAAATCAAATAAGAAATTGATGAGACTATTTTTCATTGACTTATCATGATCCATAGGTGTTAGGAAAATATTTTTGGATTTTTCAAATATCAAAAAGTATTTTAAAATGAATTAAAACTAATAAAAAAACAAATAATTCACAAAAACTATTAAATGAAGTCACAAAAATAACTAAAAATCAAAATATGAAACTAGATTTTTCAATATATTTTTTGGCATTGGTCTCATATATTTGTGACTTCACATAAAATATTTATGAATTTTTGAAAATAAAAGGAAATAACTGAAATTAAAAGCAAAACTAGAAAAATAGGAAAAAGCACAACCACATGATCATTTCATTAATTGACGTGGTAATGATCTCATGGCTCAGAGGCGCGGTCACATGGTGCGCCTTGGTCAAACGCGCAACACATGGATTTAAAATAAGTCAATACATTGAAAGCCACGATTAAAACTTTTCATCATGATCCAAAGGCTCTAAAGCTCCCACGTGGGGATGGTGGTGGAAACCACCATCTTCTCCGGCGATCTAACCAGATCCGGCCACCACGCGCAGGAAATCAAATGTTAATGAAAATGAAAAATGAAGGTATCAAAATGAACCTGAGGTGATGTATATCACCCCTGTAACCATGGATCATTCTCACAATTCCTATTTAGAGAGAAACATGAGCTTTAAGATCATGGTACATGAACTGAAATTGCACAATTTGCAAAATTAAGACCACCACTGGCCTGCCTCATGCATGAGGACTTCAGAAAACAGCACAAACTAAAGAGATTCATATTATATTGCAAGATCTAAATCAAAGAAAATTGAGATTCTACCTCTGAAATAGAGCTTCAAACAGCACGAATTGTCCAAGCTCTTGATCTACTTTTGATCTGGAAGTGTGATGATGATGCAAGGTTAAGGAATTGAGCTTTGAAAATCAACTAATGATGTTGAAATTCAAGCTTGAAATTGAAAGAGAAAACTGGAAACTCCTTTAGTGAGGGTTTGGATTTCAATTCAGCAGCACTTCAAATCTCCACTTGGTTACCATTTGAATGAGAATGCACTTCTATTTATAGCTGAAATGTGATGCAAGGAAATGCTTGGCTCGTGGGCATAAAGTTTGAAATCTCCTTGCATGGGCCTGTACAGGCGCATGTGAGGCCCAAGAATGAATGGAAATCCATGCTGAGATCATATAGAAGTGACTTGGACGTGCAATTCGCTTGGCATTTGCTTGCACATGAAGTTACAAAGTGAAATGCAAAAATGAACATAATCATGAAGCTCTTCGAAACACACTCATGGAAAGTCCAAAAAATTAATGTGAGTAATGGTTGGAAAGCCCTTGAAATAAGGAACAAAAGTCATATTGGGAAAAAATTCATTCGGCAATTGGAAATTTATGAAAAATGGCTGTGAAGATTTGGGTACAAAACATGTCTAAGTTCCCCTTTGAAAATTTTGCCAAAAGCAAGCATCTTCAAGCCCTTCTATTTCTTTTATGAAAGCCTCAAATGGAAAAACCTTCAACTTCAAAGCTGTAGATCGTTTCAATGTGATAAATTTAGACTTAAATTTTGCATCATTTGGAATTTTCATGAGAAAGTTATGGCCACTTGAAGTTGGACATTTTTCAAATTCAATGGCTTAGGTCCAAAATGACCTATAATGTTTTGTATTATGACATGTATTTATTTTAGGATTATTAAATTTTGTCCATCATAACATTTGAATTATACATATTAATCTTTCCAATGAAATTGGTATCACCTCAAAATAATAAAAATTAAGGAAGTTAGGTCCTTGGGAAGTTGACCTAAAATTAGGGTTTCAGTCAAAATGACCTATAATGTTTTGAAATGAATGATGACCTTAAAAGTTTAAAATGGATTTTTGATGAACATGAAAGTCTTTCATACGGTTATTAAGAACATTTTTTCTCTTAGGGTCATTTTCATTTGACAAATACATCACAAGTTGTGTCTCAGTGATCCTCAGTTTAGTCAAATGACTTGACTGGTCAACTTCTTAAGGTCAAACTTCAAATATTGATGAATGAATGATTGAGGATCGTCACATAAGCTCATATATGGATAAAATAATGAATGAAAGAACTTTCCTTGATTAAATTTGATCATAGGTTGAGGTTGCTTCATGAGCAAGGCACAGTCAATGCACAGTTGAATTAGGGTTTCCTTGGGAAACAATCCTCAAGCCCTTTGGGTTATCTTGATCAAATTGGAAAATTTATGTGAGGATTAGGAACTTTGTGGACCATTGTCATGCTTATTCTAATCTTCATCTAGCCACTTCATGGAGCTTAGGAGCACATGATCACTTGTGCTTCAAAACAAAAAGGGTTAGTGACATATTTTGTGCTTTTGGTTAGTAATCAAACAAGAAAAGCAATAATATACAATACAAGCATGCTTGGTGGTCTCAAACCACTCACACAAGTCCCACCCCTAGGGTTAAGGAACCAAACATGCTATGATCCTTGAGGCAATGCAATGAGCAAATGATATGATGCCATGAGGGATATTAGGGTCAAAATTAGGGTCTTACAGTATTATACGCCCATCCGCACTTCAACAGGGGAAACCCTTTTTTCTCTTGTTTATGGCATGTAAGTTGTGCTCCCAATAGAGGTCGAGATCCCGTCACTGCTTGTGCTAATGGAAGCCAAGTTGATTGAAGCTAAATGGTGCCAGACCAGATATGATCAATTGAATTTGATTGAAGAGAAGAGATTGACTACCATGTGTCATGGTCAGTTATATTAGCAGATAATGAAGAAAGCTTTCGATAAGAAGGTCCGGCCTCGTATGTTTAAAGAAGGTGACCTTGTGCTCAAGAAGATTATATATTTCAAACCTGATGCCAGGGGCAAATGGAATCCTAATTATGAACGCCCATATGTTGTTAAGAGAGCCTTCTCAGGCGGTACTTTAATTCTTGCAACTATAGATGATGAAGAGTTCGCGCATTCTGTAAACACCAAAGCAGTCAAGAAATACTTCGCCTAACAAAGAAAAGAACAACTCGCTAAGTTGAAAACCCGAAAGGGCGGCATAGGCAAAAATGAGCGTCTCAGTGGATTGAAAACCCGAAAGGGCGGTCCAGGCAAAAGTTAGAGACATAAAATAGAAGATTATCCCGGTAGATTGAGTACCCACCTTGGGCCAGTCTAGGCAAAAATTAGGGATTATGGCGAGTAATTGCATTCGGTTGGTCCTAATCATGGGAGCAGTTTTGAGCAAGTCATTTGGTTATGATTCATTATTCTCAACCGAAGCCAAGAGCACAATGGATATCGAAGTTGGTAGGGAGAGTAATGATCATTGTATTCAATGTAGCCCTTTTCTATATAAATTACCATTTTCACCTTTGTAAAAATCTATGGAGTCCTGTCATTTACAAACTACCATTCTATTAAATAAAGTTGAGCTTTTATCCAGTTGTTTCTACTCTTACTTACTTCTGCTAAATAAAATTGAATTTTTATGATGATAATTTTGAAATAAATTAATGAATAAAAATTATTTTTCTTAAAAATAGTAAAAACAATCACTTTAAGAATAATCGATTCAGCAAGGAATGTCAACAGCAATCTGAGAACAGTTAAGTCTTGAAGTGCGAAGCCTTGTTGGTCTTCCCCAAGCAGTCAGTTTGGTAACTATTTTCCTCCCTAACAGTTTCCCAGTTATCCCTAGCTGAGTCGGAGGGTCACATCCCCAATAGAGTCGAGCTGATGATTGATCCCTTTACAAATCCGTATTCCACAGCAGCAGTACTCCTTTTGATATCCTCCAGTCTGTGATTCTGGAAAGCCGGAACCTTTATTTTGTTTCCATTAGCATATTTATGTTGCATAACTTTGGCAGTTCATCAGATCCGGTTATCTTTTCCTTGGAATTGGTTTATTTCGCAATTTCTAAAGAGAATTTGATGGTTTTTAAGGAATGTGATGATCTGGGATATAGCATCTTCAACAATTTGCTTAGATCCTCGTGCAGAGTTTTTCACCTCTTGTATTCCCCGAAGGAGTTCATCTTCTAATATGAAGATCCCTTGTTCCCGATAGTTTTGGATTCCAAGCAGTATTTTGGTTTTGTCCCTCGTAGGGTTTTCTCCCATTTAATATGGTGTTGACCTAAAATTCCCCGCGGAGTTGACAATTTGGATTCTCAACAGATCTTTTCTCTAATGCTCGACATGTTTGTTTATCCTTCATCAGTGCTCTTTCTCCTCGTGGAGTTTTCCGTTATTGATTGGAATCATGTTCTCCATGATTTCCCAACCATAGTTTATTTGTCCAGAGCTGGATGATTTATTTTCATCCCTAGCATTTTCTCCAGTTGGTGTTTCCATCTTGTTGAGATTAGCCGATTGCTGCAGTAGTGATTCAAATATTTGATATTTGTACCCTTTTTGTTGTTTTATCAGCATAATCATCAATCATATACATGCATATTCATTAGATATTTCATTATGCATTTTTATTGCATTTGATCTCGTTATTCTGATCCCCTATTTTGGTGATATCATTTACATATGCAGATTTGGTGTGTCTGTCCTCCCTCAATTGTAAAGTGTCAGCCCCTTAATCAGAATAAGTTTAACCTTTCTCGTTTCCCCACTGAGTTATTTCCTCGTGGATGATTATTATTTCAGTTTCCTCCCCGATTAATTATCTGGATGGAACCACTCCCCTTGAGTTATATCCTAATTGGGTTGAGTCCTTGTTTAACCGTTTCTTTCTAGTTATTACCTAGATAGATACTTTGGTCCCTTGAGGGTCTATTACCCAGTAACTGGCAGTATTCTTCTCAATTTTTGAGTACTTTACTTTTGCCCAATACCCAGTAAGAGTAATCCACTTCCTTCGTTTTCCCCAGCGGATTCGTTTTCACGTTTCTCCAAGCAGTATATCCTTGATATGTTCATCCTAACCGATGACGAATATTCTTCCTTTTGTGGTTTTCTACCCAGTAAAAAGGTAGTTGTAATCCCGATTTTTATTCCCCAAAGAGTTAATCCTTGATATGTTCATCTTAACCGGTGATGGATTTTCTCTTTGATTGGTTTTCTACCCAGTAACCGGTAGTTGTAAATCCCACTTTATCCCCTTTTCTGGTACTCCTGTGTTGAAGATTATTCTTCCCCAGTTGAGTTTGAGTGCGTATTTCCTCAGTGGAATTGTCTTTTTCCCGTTTGGGCCAAGTATTTCAGTCTCGTTCTGATTTACTCGTTTCCTCTACAGAGTTTCCCTTATCCCCAACCGAGTCCTTCCATTAATTTATTTTCATGGAAATTACCCTCGTGTCTCCAGCAGTTTTAAAGGTGTAGCCTGGACTACACACAACTTCTTATCCCCCCAGAGTATCTGTCTCCCCAGTAAGTTTTCCTTATGGAATGCATATGCTCCTATGGACTTTCAGTCTCTCCAGATTATTTTCTTTTGTGGCAACATATTCCCCACAATGATTATTTTAACATTCATATCATATGCATCATGAGGTCTCTTAGGGACCAAAATTTGTTTCTATATGTTGTTATTTAAGTCCATTCTACTGAGTTGATACAAATATTTTAACCTTCACATCCTCAGTTAGAATGCCCTTAAATAGGGGCAACTGTAAGACCCTAATTTTGACCCTAAGATCCCTCATGCTATCTCATCATATGCATTGACTTTGGGATCACACCTTGGCATCTTCATTACCCCTCATTCATTGAGTTTATATTGGGAGAGGTCACCAAGCATATTTGATTGTATTATACTTTGTTTTTCTTTGTTTACTAACCAAAATACCAAAAATATGTGAATGTGTAGTTTACTTCTTTTGTAGGTAGTGTGTGGGTTCACCTACGCCTCATCAAGCTCCTATCTAGGGTTTGTGACCCTCAATACAAGGAGACTAATAAAAAGATGGTTCACATTGGATATATACATCATATATGGATCCCCATGATCTTCATTTATCATTTTGATTAAGAATTCATCAAAAGTTGGAAGCTTGTTTGCCTTGGAAGCCCTAATTCATCTGTGTATCTTATGTGATTTCCTCAGCAAGTTTACTCATCATCTGATCAAATATATAAAGGGGTACTTCATTTCACATAATCTTATGCATATATGATCCTCCATGAGTCCAATATATCAAGAGAATTTCAATTTTGCAAGATGGTTCATGGTGGTTAACTAGAGAAAGTCAACTAGTCAAAACTAGGGTTCCCTAGACCCTATCTCCTACAATTTTTGTCATATGAAAATGATTTCAAGATAAAATTTACTCCTTATGACATTAAAAACTACTTTCATGATGAATTCAAGATCTAGTTTTGCTTGGAAATTCATTTTTTATGGTGAAAGATTATAGGTCACTTTGTATGAACCCTAGTTAGGAGGTCAACTCCCAAGGACCATAACTTGCTCGATTTTCATGATATGAAGGCCAATAAAGTTTCATGATCAAATTTAATATGTCCTCTCCAACTTTTATTATTGGAATAAATTCAAATTCGACTTGAAAGGACATGTGTCAATAGGAAATATTATAGGTCATTTTGGGCCATTACCGTAACAACCCAATTTTAGTATTTAGTTATTATATTATTATTACTATATTTTATTTATTTATTTGGAGTGGTAATTAATTAATTGGTTGTTAGGTAGCATAATAATTGATTATATTAATTAATTTGGTGCATTAATTAATTATTTAGTTGATATGAGATATAATTGAATAATTAATTATATTAATTAACTTGGTGTATATTGAGTTGGTTTAAATTATTTGAATTAAAATAGAGATATTTTAATATTAGGTCTTATTGGGCCTATTAATTAAATTAGAGATATCACTCTTTAAGCCCAAATATAATACTGTAAATAAGAGGTAGGAGAGTGAGAATTAGGATTCATTTGATCATTGGAGGCAATAGAGAAAAAGAAGAGGAAAAGTAAGGAGAAGCTAGGGTTTTCAGAAAATTGAAGAGGTAAGGGGGGAATCCTTATTATTATGGGTTAGTATGATTGGGTCAATGGGTAGAAATATGTTTACGTTGAATTTCCTAAAACCTAATAATTTTGATAAGTATTATTGATTTGTGGTGATTGATTGTGTTAAAACTGTAAATTAACCTTATATAATGAGAGTATTGTATGAGTTATAATTTTCTGAACGTTTGACTTTTTACGGAATCGAAATCGGAGGTCCGAAAGTCCTCCAACGATGAAAAATGCAGAAAATTTTGCATTCTGTTTTGTGTTAGCGCATGAATAGCATTCTGTTTTTGCGTTAACCGGTTAACCAAAAGCGTTAACCGGTTAACACTGTTGAAAATCTGTTAGAAATTTGTATTCTGTCTCGCGTTAACAGGTTAACCAAATGCGTTAACCGGTTAACACTGTTGAAAATCTGTTAGAAATTTGTATTCTGTCTTGCGTTAACAGGTTAACCAAATGCGTTAACAAGTTAACACTGTTGAAATTCTGTTATAAATTTGTATTCTGTCTTGCATTAACAGGTTAACCAAATGCGTTAACCGGTTAACAATGTTTGAAAGGTGAAAAATTGAGATTTTAAATGTGTATACGTTCCATTGGTGGATTATGAATGATATATTGTTATGAATGTGTATATGTACCATTGTTGGATTGTGAATGATATATTGTGATGAATGTGTATATGTACCATTGGTGGATTGTGAATGATATATTGTTATGAATGTGTATATGTACCATTGTTGGATTGTGAATGATATATTGTTATGAATGTGTATATGTACCATTGGTGGATTGTGAATGATGTATTATTATGAATGTGTATATGTACCATTGATGGATAATTCATAGAGTTGAATTATGGCGATATGTGGAATGTTAAGATGGTAGAGATGATCTTAATTGCATATGTGTTGGTATTTGTACATTCATTCATGGCATGGTCGGCTTTATGGTGGAAGCGGTGAAATTGTGGGTTCACATGGTATTAGACGTTGATCCTTGAATGGAAATAGGCGTAACAGACGTTGATCCTTAATTGGAAATAGACGTAGTGGCTTGGATTCTAGATATTGAATCGAAAAGCGGTGGAACGTTGGGTCCATATAGACGTTGATCCTTAATTGGAAATAGGCGTAGCAGACGTTGATCCTTAATTGGAAATAGGCGTAGCAGACGTTGATCCTTAATTGGAAATAGACATGGTGGCTTGGATTCTAGATATTGAATCGGAAAACGGTGAAGCGTTGGGTTCACATTGAGGTACCGCATGCATAGAGTCACAGGTCTTGCATTGAGTCACATTAGAGTTATGTGATAATTGAGTGTATGCATTATTGTGATTGTGATGTGTAAATGAGATATGGTAATTGAATTTGATGATGTTTGGATACATAACTTGACAACATATGTGATTATGTGATAACTGTAGTTATGTGTATATTTGAGAATATAATATTGGATTTTAATATTGTACTCCTTGAGTTTGATGGATGTTTGAAACATGTGAAATAGATGTTGGTGAATATTATTTACATGGTTATATGAAGTGTGATGAATTCCTTTAATTGTTGATTTAATCATTGTGCTTGATTATACTTCTTCATAATGATTTGAATTCTCACCCTTTCTGTTTCAATGTTACCTTTACATGGGTATCGCGCAGATACTCAGGAGTAGTAGCGCTGAAGTAAGTGGACGGTAGCTCGCTCGAGATTAGCCAGAGAGTTTTCGTATTTTAGTTTGAAGACTAGGTAATGAGTCAATGCTCTGGTCATGTAACACTGGGTAGATTAGTAGTATTAACTCGTATCCTATTTGGATAAGGATTATGTTATTACTTGTGAACATGCTTATTTGCAATTGCTGTTGAGAGGCCATAGTGCCCAATATTCTGATTATGGTTTCAGTTTATTTTGAAGAGATTATTGAGAGATGATCATGGTATGGGACATGGATCATTTGATGAAATGCATGAGTATTCATTATTTTCCGTTGTGAACGCATATTCTTGAAAATTCATGATAATTAAAATGTGTTATTTTAAATGACCAGGTGTATTGTATATTGATGATGAACGATGTTTGGTTTTTGAAAGCTTTTAGTTTTTGAAAACGTCGATGTGACACCCTTTTGTTTATATGCATGCTTATTTACTCTGATTATATGTTAAGTATTTTGGGGTAGAAAAAGGGGTGTTACATAAGTAGTATCAAAGCATGGTCGACCAGTTGGCCAATAGTCGTTAGGGTTTTCCAATCCTGTTGTATTTGATTCGTGTATCTGACACGATCGATATTGTTTGTATGGTTGGCCCGTCCGGCCAGGTTGTTTAATTATGTTTGTTCCCTAGTATGCGACATGTGTGTGAGAACACTGTCGATGCTTGTTTTATTATCCATTGCAGGTTGGGAATGGAATAAGTGGGGGAGAAGCGTCTGCTTATCTTGGATGTTCCAATTGTATCGAGCTTGGACATTATGTTGTTGCCTGCAAGAGTGCAGTGTTGGCTAGTTAACCTATTTTGAGAATGTTGTGCTTTCCCTGAACCCGAAGAGAGGTCGGATTCGAGGATGGTATTGGTTAGAATTTAATCGGGTGTATATCAACTGTTTCGAGAAGACGGTTATTTTTCCTGAGGTTGGTGCTAAGGAAGATTGGTTTGTGTCTGCTAAACAAGTTGATGAATCGGTGCAAGATGGTGCCGAGTTGTTTATGTTGTTGGCAACTTTGGATATTCGTGAGAAGAGGATGATTGAAGAATTGCCAATAGTTTGTGAGTTTGCGGAGGTATTTCCTGAAGAGATAAGTGATTTACCGCCGGAACGTGAGGTTGAGTTTTTGATTGATTTAGTTCCTGGAACTAGTCCTGTATCGATGGCTCCTTATAGAATGTCTGCTTCCGAGTTGAAAGAGTTGAAGAGTCAACTTGAAGACTTGCTTGAGAAGAAGTTCGAGCATTTGAAGGTTGTGTTATCGGTGTTGAAAGAGAGGAAGTTGTTTGCTAAACTCTCTAAATGTGAATTTTGGTTGAGTGAAGCAAGTTTTCTGGGACATGTGATTTCGAGTGGTGGTATTTCTGTGGATCCTACGAAGATTGAAGTTGTATCTCAGTGGGAAGCTCCTAAGTTTGTTGCTGAGATTCAAAGTTTCCTTGGTATGGCTGGTTATTATAGGAAGTTCATTGAAGGATTTTCTAAGTTGTCGTTACCATTGACACAGTTGACTAGGAAAGGTCAAGCTTTCATTTGGACTTTGCAGTATGAAGCGAATTTTCAAGAGCTTAAAAGAAGATTGACTACGGATCCTATTTTGATTTTACCGGATCCGTTAGAAACTTTCGTTGTGTATTGTGATACTTCTTTGTTAGGTTTGGGAGGTGTTTTGATGCAAAAAGGGCAAGTGGTAGTTTATGCTTCAAGGCAACTTAAAGTTCATGAGAGGAATTATCCGACGCATGATTTAGAGTTGGCCGCCGTTGTGTTTGTGTTGAAGCTTTGGAGACATTATTTGTTTGGATCGCGATTTGATGTGTTTAGTGATCACAAGAGTTTGAAGTACTTGTTCGATTAGAAAGAATTGAATATGAGGCAAAGGAGATGGTTGGAATTCTTGAAAGATTATGATTTTGGTTTGAATTATCATCCTAGAAAGGCGAATGTTGTAGCCGATGCATTGAGTAGGAAGTCATTGCACATGTCTATGTTAATGATTCGAGAGTTTAAATTGTTGGAGCAATTTATAGATTTGAGTTTGGTTTGTGAAACGACGCCTTCGTGTGTTAAGCTTGGTATGTTGAAGCTTACGTGTGGCATTCTTGACGAGATTAGAGAAGGTCAGAAGTCAGATTTGAAATTAGTCGATGTTATGACATTGATTAATCAAGGCAAAGGTGGTGACTTTCGGATTGATGAGAATGGTATCATGATGTGTCGTGATCGAGTTTGTGTTCCGGATGTTGCGGATTTGAGAAAGAGGATTCTGGAGGAAGGGCATAGAAGTGGTCTGAGGATTCATCCTGGTGCTACTAAAATTGATCAAGACTTGAGGAAGATGTTTTGGTGGCAAGGTATGAAGAAGGATATAGTGGAATTTGTGTATTCATGTTTGACTTGTCAAAAGTCAAAGATTGAACATCAAAAGTCGTCTGGTTTGATGCAACCGTTATCTATTCCCGAGTGGAAGTGGGATAGTATCTCTATGGACTTTGTTTCGGGTTTGCCTAGAACATTGAGTAATTGTGAGGCGATTTGGGTCGTTGTGGACAGGTTGATGAAATGTGCTCATTTTATTATGATGAGGATGGATTATTCGATGGAGAGACTTGCTAAGTTGTACATCGGAAGAATTGTGTGTTTGCATGGTATTCCATCGAGCATTGTTTCAGATAGAGATCCGAGGTTCACTTCGAGATTCTGGGAAGGTTTGCAAAGTGCTTTGGGTACGAAGTTGCGTTTGAGTTCGGCATATCATCCGCAAACTGATGGTCAAACGGAGAGAACTATTCAGTCACTTGAAGATCTTTTGAAGTCTTGTGTTTTGGAACAAGGAGGAAATTGGGATAGTTTCTTGCCTTTGATCGAGTTTACGTATAACAACAGTTTCCATTCGAGTATTGGAATGGCACCTTTTGAGGCTCTTTATGGTAGAAGGTGTAGAACTCCTTTATGTTGGTACTGTCGCATCACGCGAAAAACCGGCGGGAAAACAAAGAAACAACAGAGCCGCCACCGTGCGTTATTTATCCCAAAAGAGGGAAAGGAAACGCTCAGAGTAAACCTGGAAAAGAACATGGTCTCGCGACCAAAGAGAATGGGTTCGGGAGTCGGTTATGCGAAGGGAAGGTATTAGCACCCCAACGCATCCGTAGTACTCTACGGGATCCACGCACAAAAGGAAGGATAAATTGGTTGCTAAACACTGCTCAAATTCACACACACTGGCTGAAAGAGACAAAGGAGACTGACTGAAACTGAACTCGGCAGGATGTCGCATCCTGGGCCTACTTAGTCTATCAGGCATAGACATCAGAGTCGAAGTAGTTCGGACTGGGGAAACGACACATGCTCACTAGGATATTGCATCCTATGCATACGTATCTTCTCGGACGAGAGAAGAATCAGAGCATTCGCAGCTCGGCTGACACGCACACAAACAGACAAAACACAGGCAAACGTGGAGCCCGACTGCCAATCACTGGACTTATGTCAGCATCCGAACCTAAACACACACAAAGAGGCAAACATGGAGCCCAAATGCCAATCACTGGACTTACATTGACATCCAAACCTAAACACACACAAAGAGGCAAACATGGAGCCCAAATGCCAATCACTGGACTTACATTGACATCCAAACCTAGACACACACACACTGGAACCCAAATGCCACTCGATGGACTTACATCGGCTTTCAAGCACACAACAACACAACAGGTTGATAGGGAGTCAGGGACTCGAGCCTATAACTGTCAAACACACACAAACAGACAGACAGCAAATGCTAAGGAGTAACAGACTCGAGCCTAGCAAAGGTCAGACAACACACACAAAAGAAAGAAAAGGCGCCCGGAGAGATCAGCTCAATCTCCTGCCTACATACTTCATCTGGTATGAAGATCAGGGCGATGTAGTTCCCCTACAGAGGGACAAGGATCTAGCCTAACCAGATAACAGAGGGAGACACAACTCTAGGGAGACTACGACTCGAGCCTAGATGTTATCATGCAAATCATCCCTAAGTTAAGGTTTCTAGCTAAATGGCACAAGGGCCAACCTATCCTAAGCATGGCTCACACAGGAAGCAAGCCACACACACACTTAGCTTGCACAGGAAGCAAGCCAAGCAAAACCTAACTTGCACAGGAAGCAAGTCTAAACTAATCCTAACTTGCACAGGAAGCAAGTCAAACAATCCTATCTTGCACAGGAAGCAAGTCAAACAAACCTACAAGCACAGATAGCACACGCTATACACAAACAAGTGGCTCAAACAAGGGTTAGGTTTTAGTCAAGGGGTCATATCAACCTCGACAAACAAACCTCTGGAACTGGGTGAATGTTGCTCTTAACCTTGCCATTGAGGGGCTAAGGTGAAGCAGATGAAAGGATGAAGTGAAGATGAGACCTCACAGCTCTTATCCCTGGCCTGGGAGAGCTCAAGACAAGAATGTGTGGGTTCAGAAAGTGGGAACCCTTCTACACATTTGATACTGACTCAACTGTGCAATTGCACAAGATCTTGGGTTTGTATCTGCAATGCATCAACACAGTGGTGTGAGCAAAGCGGATGACACACTGAATAGTGGGGGATAGATTGCATATCCCTACCTTCCACCAATTGCCTCATTGAGGTCTTTGACTCTATGCAAGGACAAAGTTAAACATCCACAAACATTGCCTCTTAAGGAGGGCTTCAGACAGTTGCCTGGCCAAGTAACAGGCCAGGTCTTCCAGACTACATGAAGACAAAGAGACATACCTCAATGCAAATTGCTTATACAAGCAAAGCAAAGCAAAAGTTCACAAGGAACTAAAAGCAACTAAAGCACCTGAAACAGTCAAGCAGATGTTAGTATACAACTTCAAACAAAGTAAAAGGAAACAGAGGTCAACAATTAATCAGAGGCCAATGGATGTGCAAGGCACAAGGCTCAAGCCACCTACAAAACAAAGAGGTTAGACAATGATATTTGAGCAAGCTCAATCAAATTAATTGGTCTCAATGGCCATTTGATGGTCAACCTGAAAACACAAGCTCAAAGGTGAGTAACAGGACCACTAGGGCAAGCCTAGGGTCAAAGATGAATGATAAAGTCAAAACAGCAAGGGTTAAGCATCCAAAATCATGTTCAAACAATTGGGAAACACAACCAATTGGATTCACATCCATATCGATCACTATCATCATTTCATGAACCATTTAGGTCAAAACATGGCAAACAGGAGCTCATAGAAGTCAACAGCAAGACTTGCATCAAAAGCAATCTAAACATTTTCCAAAAATCACCAAATAAATCATGATCAAACCTAACACATAGCATGGTAAGCATGTCAAATTTCATCCCATTTGGGCAAGTGGAAGGCAGTCAATGAAAATCAGAAAGTCAAAGCACATTTGAACATGCTCAAAGAAGTCAACCAAACATGCATCAACTTAGAAAAATCATAAGTCAAGAATGGTGTATGATAAATGAATGGGACAAAAACCATGGTAAAGATGAGGATGTCTAGTTATCTCATGAAAAATTTCATGTCCATCTAATAAAGTATGAGAATTTCACAAATGAAATGGGAACATGTGTCACACAAGGTCAACATTTGACTAGGCAGAGAAGGAAAATCTCAAACAAATGGAAAATTGTTCAAATAAATCCAAGAAAATTCACAAGTCAAATAGACATACAAGAGTAGGCTCATGCAAAATTTCAATCCATTTGGAGGTCAAGAAGCATGGTAATGAAAATCATGAAGTTGGACATCAATGGTGTGACACAAATTGTCACACCCTAATTCAAAAAATCATATCTCACAAACCACAAATGATAAATTCACAAACTTTACACCAAAATCACCATGAATGTGTCTAGTTTAAGCACAAAAAATTTGGGAGCCATTGGATACATTCTCATCATTTTACAATTGATTTAGCAAAGTGTACAAAATTTGGTCACATGTCACAAACCCTAAGGCCATTTAAAAACCACTCATCCAAAAATTATGGAAAAATAATGATAAAAAAGTAGAGATCATGATGAACACAACACAAAAAATCCCATTGAATTTGGATTAAAATTGAAGCTTTTATGATTTTTGCAAGATTGGTGATTTGAATGTGAAATTAATTGAATTAATATTTGAGAAAATGGCATTTTGGTAATATTTGAAGCCACTAACTAAAACACGGTCGTTTTGGCCTTACAAATGAAATGTTCCTATTGGTTAGAGCTGAAAGAGGCCATGCACGTGAGAAATGGGGAGGAAATTCTGGAAAAATGGATTTGGGAACTAGGGTTCATGTTCAAAAATCATGATTTCACAATCTTGTCCAAAAATCAAAATTGCATATATCATTGTGTTCATCAAACATCATACAACATGAATCCAACATTGTTTTCCATTAAAACCACACACCAGTCAAGAATCGAGCAAAAACACATTTTAACACAAAACTTCAAAACCATATATCTTCATGGATAAGCAATCATTTCAAAAAGTGAAAGCATCATGGCAATCAGCATGGATAGACCTACACTAAGCATGTATCAATTTGGAAAATCATGGAGCTCGAAAACTTACCAATTTGGAGGAACAGTGGTGATTCAGTTGGTATTTGGCTTGTTTGGAAGTGGAACAGTTGCCCTAGAGCCCTCCTGATGATGAATGGTGAAAAATCCTTTGACTTGTGGCTTGGAATGGAATTCAATGTTCAACTTCTTTGATGTTTTTTGGACATGAAGTTGAAAAATGCAAGATGGAGTTTTAGAGAAAATGAGAAGTTGGCTGTGCAAAGTGTTTGAGGGATGTCAATATGACAGGAAAAATGGATGGAAAATTCTTGGCCTTTTAAGCTTTTGACAGTCTTTTGAAATGCCCAACAAAATGAAGTTTGAAAAAAGTATGAAGTTGGTTGTATTGTGCTGTTATCCTGGCTGCTGTTACTCTTCTCATGACAGAAAATTATGGACAATCCTGCTCCTTCATGTTGCTTTTTGTGGTCATGAGCTTTGACAGCTTTTCTTTCAATATGCCAATAGCAAGGTGAATTTAGATGAGTGAAAAATTGGTTTGTTGCTATTGATTCATCATGACAGAAAAAATGGATTTGAAGGTCTTGTTTGATGTGTTTGTGTGGGAGAGCAAGGTTTGGTTCTTTTTGTATTTTGGACAAGGTTTGGACAGAAAAATTGCCAAGCAAGGTAAGAGCATTTGATTGGTCTGCTGCTAGGGTTTTTAAGGTGTAATGCAGGGTTGGACTGAAAGATGAAATGCAGGTAGCAGGGTCAGGTTTGGTTGGAAGTTTAGGCAGATGAGAGAAATAGCCAAAAGCAGCAAGATGGTTTGAGAGAGTGTATGAAGTTGGTTATGTTGGCTTGTGGCTGTTTTGTTCTCTTGTGTTTGGTTTTAGTTTGTTTGTTATGCTAGTAGCAGGATTTGAAGAAGCAAGGCAGGGTTGGACTGGCTTGTGGCAAGGTTGTCACTTTGATGCTTTTTGACAGCAAAAGGATTGCAAAGCAAGGGTGTATGCAGTTGGTCATGTGTTAGGCTCTTTGCTTTTGCTGCAGTTGGAGGTGGTTAGTTGTTGCAGTTGGTTTTCAACATGACAGAAACAAAATGACCAAAAGCCCTGCTGTTTTGTGTTGCTGGTGGCTTTTGTACAACACTTGCAATCTTGACAAAATGCCAAGCAAATCAGTTTTTTGCATCAGTTGAAAGTGGCTGGTCTGTTTGTTATGTTGGCTGCTATTCTGAGCCTTTTGACAGCAAAATGATGGGGAAAATGTGGTCTCAAGCAGGGCTCAGTTCCTTGAGTGTTTGGACAGAAGAATGAAAAGGAAAATAGCAAGATGAATGCAGTTTTTTAGAATGTGAGAGCATCAATGAAGTTCTGTGTTATGTTGGTTTGTGGCAAGGCAAGGCCTTTTCACCTTGGAGTTTTGGAGCAGGTTTTTGAAAAGGTGCAAGAAGTGAGTGAGGCTTTTTTGTTGGTCTGCTGTTGCAGGGGTTTTTTTCATGACAGGAAAGTGCAGTTTTTTTGATTGAAAAATAGAAAATGCCAAGCCAAGTCAATGGATGAGTGAAACTCTTGGTTTTGCTGGTTTTGTTATGACAAAAAAAAAATGCTCAAGTCTGCTGTTGGATGTTGCTGCTGCTGTCCTTCAATGACAGAAAATATGATGGAGAAAAATCTGCTGTTGTGTGCTGAATCAAAGCCAAGAAAAATGTTTGAATCATGTACTTGCTCTCCACTTTTTAAGCAGCTAGGGCATGGCCTTCTCCTGTTGATTTTTAGGCTGCTAATTGGGTTCAAAATGACAGAAAAATCATGATAAATTCTGCTGTCTTGTGGTGAAAGCATGGTTCATGGATGTGGTTGTTGAAGCAATGTACTTTTGCCAATGTTCAAGTAAGCTAGTATGGCCATATGTACTGTTGGTTATTTGGCTGCAAAATGAGGCTTCAAATGACAGAGAAAATGGTGCATAATGCTGCTGTTCTTTTGAGGTACAAAGCATGGCATGGTTAGTATGGAGTGGTATTGTACTTTTCTTACAATTCAAGCAAACAAGCAATGGCCTCATGTACTGCATAAAATGAGCTTGCAAACACCTTCTAAATGACATTCCTGAGCTGTTCCAATTGGCCAAATGTAGAAAAAATGTTTATATCAAAAAGTCAACTCTTGGTCAAACTTACATTTAAATGAGAAAAGTCAAAATATGCCATTTTGATTGGTGAAGTTTTGGCTCATGAAATTTATATTTTTGGAAAGAGGGGATCAAATGTGACTTGTAGGAAAAAACCCCACCAAAATTGGCCAAACGGTTTGAGAGATATGGCCCTTTGAAGTTCAAGATTTTCTGAAATCGATTCGATCATAACTTGCCAACCACACATGGGAATTGAGAGTTCTAGGACTTTTTGGAAATGGGAGAACAAGATCTTCAACTTTCATGTTGGGCAAAAATTCATTTGAGGCTTGTATCATGATGTAAATTTGAGGATCAAGACTTTCCATTTATGGCAGGTTTCAGTTACAGGCCCAGTTTCCAGTTTGGGAAATTTTTGATCTGGCTTCAAATTCTTCCATGATGGTGTTTGACATGATATATGAGGACTATTTGGCCATGAATGAGCTCTCACAAACCAATTCCAATCATCAAATCACTGATTAAATGGACAGTTGACCAACAGTTGACTTTTAGGGTTTCCGACTGATTATGCATTGACTGATGAATTCCAAACCCTAATTCCTTGAGAATTTGACTTCAAATGATGTCCCAAGTTGTATGAACTCTTGATTATTGACCATGGTGCCCAAATTCCACAAGAATGACCACCATCCACTGCTTTGACTGACAGTTGACTTTTTTAGGGTTTTTGACTGTCTGTGTATGAACTGATGATCTCCAGGTCTTCATCCCTTGACCAAAATACTTCAAATAGACCTCCAGGCCATGTGAACTTGTTGGACAAACCCCAAGGCCTTGGTTCAATGAGAAATTCCTTTGCTTGCTTGGTTGACTGATCAGGAGATTAGTTTGACCTAATTCTTGATTGCTTGCTCTTGAGGCAACTGAGGAACAATGCAAATGCTATGCAATGGATCATGATATGCCATGACCTAATATGAAAATGTATGTACAATGATGGGTGCAAATTTGAGGTGCTACAGCTGCCCCTATTCAATCAGCTGGGAACCCGAATGGATGAGAGCAACGGCTGTCAGACTTTCAGGGTAAACAGGGATTGAATACCAAGAACCGTAGAATTTGCACAATACAGGGATCCACCAATGGAAACGTCCACTGGGATTTAATATTTATTGCTGGGTATTTATTTTTTGGTTTTGTTTTTTTTTTTTGGTTTTCAAAGGGTATGGCCACATCCAGACATCACAACGATGACGAATGGGAATAGAAATCACAACTAGATGCCAACGGACAACTAGGAAAAACTCGACGTTTACCAAGACCAACGGAGAGGTAACCAGACATTAATGAATGACCGGAAGGGATACAACCATACGTCAACGAACGAAATGGGAAAAACTCAACGTTTACCAAGACCAACGGAGAGGTAACCAAACATTAATGAATGAATGGAAGGGATACAACCATACGTCAACGGACGAAATGGGAAAAACTCAACGTTTACCAAGACCAACGGAGAGGTAAATCCACGTGGGGACAGGTACAACTAGACGTCATAGGACGAATAGGAAAAACTCGACGTTTATCGACACCAACGGAGAGGAGACCACTTCACTTGGGAAGGAGGACACAACTAAATCATCAACGGATGATCGGGAAAACTCGACGTTTATCGAAACCAACGGAGAGGTAACTCTGCATGGAGAGGGGTACAACTAGACATCATCGGATGGCTAGGAAAAACTCGACGTTTATCGACACCAACGGAGAGGTAACTCTGCATGGAGAGGGGTACAACTAGACATCATCGGATGGCTAGGAAAAACTCGACGTTTATCGACACCAACGGAGAGGAGGAGACTTTTCTGGGAGAGTGAACACAACCAAATCATCAACGGATGATCGGGAAAAACTCGACGTTTATCGACACCAACGGAGAGGAGACCACTTCACTTGGGAAGGAGGACACAACCAAATCATCAACGGATGATCGGGAAAACTCGACGTTTATCGACACCAACGGAGAGGAGAATACTTCTTCGGTCTGAATACCGGAAAATTGGCCTTGTGCCATGAGTACATCGACTTGATCGTCGGAAACTCCTTCGGTCTGAATACCGGAAAATTGGCCTTGTGCCATGAGTACATCGACCTGATCGTCGGAAACTCCTTCGGTCTGAATACCGGAAAATTGGCCTTGTGCCATGAGTACATCGACCTGATCGTCGGAAACTCCTTCGGTCTGAATACCGGAAAATTGGCCTTGTGCCATGAGTACATCGACCTGATCGTCGGAAACTCCTTCGGTCTGAATACCGGAAAATCATAAGTACATATTATCTATAGCCGTCAAAACGTAGATAATACACTCGCATGGAAGATTATCCATAACCGGGTTGTAGGTTGTTAAATGAATAATCGACCGAAAAGAAAGGCATCTGGGTACCAGACTAGGTATGCAAAAGATGACCAATCAATAGGGGATAAAGCTGCTCATTCGGAGCAAGCATCCAAAAAGAAGGGGAAAACCCAATGGGGACAATACTGCTTGATCAAGGCAAGTATCCAGAGGGGAAAGAATATCAATATCACAAACCGGATACTGATAACTGCAAAGAGGGGATTACATCTATCGGTTAGTAGGTAGAAAACCACGGAGAAGTAACCAGTCATCGATAAGATGAGCACACAGGGTTAACTCCACCAAGGGGATAAAAGTGGGATTTTACAACTACCAGCTTGTAGGTAGAAAACCACAAGGATAGGACTTACAACTACCGGTTTGTAGGTAGAGGCCAACGGAAAAGTAACCAGTCATCACCGGGATGAGCACACAGGGTTAACTCCACCAAGGGGAGAACGTGGGATTTTACAACTACCAGCTTGTAGGTAGAAAACCACAAATTCTGCTGAGGATGAAATGAATGAGTGCCGGTTAGTGAGCGACTATTCATTTATGCCCCAGGGCAGCACAAGAGATAGTCAACAAGAAGCCAATTTAGGATCGATCCAAAAAGGCAGACTGAATCAAGACTCATCCTAATGAGGAAAGAACTCAATAGGGAAAACCCATCCCATTAGGGAGGGAACGGAAGCAACCGTCATCCACGAGGATGTATCTCAGTGGGGAAATGGCAGGAAAAGATTGACACTTTCTGCTTAAGGGGTAGACTCTACATGGAGAGATCAGACACACCCATATCTGCTTAAGGAAAAAGACTCAAGCTGGAACGACACCAACAATTGGGGAGTAACACTGCTGGGGATACCCATTCGACTGAGGAATCACTTGTTGGGAAAACACCAACCTCTCAACCATGCTGATGAACCCAATCCTGAAGCCGATCCAAAGGCGCGATGCTAAACTCTTTCCAATAACCCAACCTCGGCTGGTCGCCACGGCCTAGGGCTAATGGATATGTTTGCAATGTTGATGCATGAGTTTTTTCTTGCTTTACACAATGCCCCATGATCAGGGAAATGCTATGCACTAATGATGCGATATGCTGTGTTTATCTAAATGATGAATGCATAAACACACGTCTCTTTCAGAGACAACACCGGGGAATTCCAGGAACTGTGCTGGGGAATCTATAACCATGTCAACTTCCATTCTGCTAGGGAAAGATAAACCTTGCTGGGGAGAAACCATCAACACAACCTCTGCTGGGAAGACAGCTTCAGACTTGGAAAACAATCACAAATCCGCTGGGGATACAGATATCAGTCTACTACAGAAACCCGTCCAATCCACTGGTAGGATGAACTCTGCTGGAGAAATAAGTACTACTCCATTAGGGACGACCCAACCAATCCATATGTAGGAGAATCACTGCTTGGAGATGTATTTCATGAGACCCGCTCCACTCGGGGAACTTGCTGAGGAAAAACCAACCATTCTGCTGGAGAGAAAAACCATAGTGGTGAGAGTGACAACTCTGTTGAGGATGATGACACGTCATGTCATACTGGAGATGAATTCCCACAAATCTGCTTGGGATAAGCACTCACGGCCATACTGGAGATAATAGCATCATAAAACCAATTGTTGGGGAACACACCAACAGTCTACTGATAGACTTCACTGGGGTGCTCCCGGGGATTCTCAACTGGGGAAAATCTGCAAGCACAGGCCTGCTGGGGAGAAGCAATCCTTCACTCTGTCGGGGAAAGAAGGTACTGTCCACAGGTATCCCTGCAGGGGAAATAACTCTGATAACTTCAATACTGGCTTGGGCTGGGGACGTGATGACCTTCAGGCTTACTGAGGAGACAACGATCTCGAATCTGCCAGGGAGATCACACTCTCAATCCTCTGGGGAGATACAGCTTGTTGGACAGGGATGTCGGTCGACTCGTCGAACACTAGTATCCATCATCCACCCATAGTGTTGATTTTCCACTTTTAAGAACTCCCAGACTCTTTTGGACCTTTCTGCTCCATCATCTTGTATTCCAAATCTCGTCCGTACTCCACGGGGATCGAACTCCTGGTATTCATACAAACTTCCCAATCATCAGACTTTGAAGAGTCTTCTTGATTAATTTTCCAGGACCGTGGTCGTAATCCTTCACTGTCTTTTCACCGTTCAACTGTCCCTTGCCCCTGATTGGACTCTGAGGGAGATCTTCAGATAAAAACGTGCCCCAGGTATGCCCCAGGTGTTCTGATATTTCAACACTCAGGTCACTCAGACTTCCAAGTAAGATTTCCAGATTTCAATCATACAAGCATGCATTGGAAGGGACCTCTATGTTTCAAAAGGCAAATATTCTTATCAAAATGAACAGATGTTTTCGTAATCAAAACAGTAATGACACAAAAACAAAATTTATTTGACCGAACACACGCTTTATTTGACTGGAATAAAAGATGGCTCACAATTGAGCAACACACAGGAAGCAAACCCTGGAAAGAGGTGATTGCACATAAAAGAAAAATCTATCCTAGTGGCAACGTGAAACTGCGATCTCATCGGGTTCCAACTCAGTTACACCTCATATGTCCTCAGGACTTTCCGCACCTTCTGTCTTCTGAACAAGACGCTTCCGATCGGTCTCTGTCGGAGATTATCCAAGTCATCATGAGCACAAATGATCACGCTGGACGCAGTTGTTCGTTTCAATCCCTCTTTTGCCTGGACCGCCCTTTCGGGTTTCAGTCCACCGGGATACCCTTTTTTGCCCAAGTCGCCCTTGCGGGTTTTCAACTTGCCGGGTGTACAGCTCTTTTCTTTTATTATCCCTAACTTTTGCCCGAACCTTTCTCTTTTTTTTTTTTTTTTTTTTTGGTTCGCCGGGATGCCCATTTTTGCCTGGACTCTTTATTCTTTTTTTTTTGTCCAGCGGGTTTCTTTCACGAAGTATTTTCTAACTGCGTCTGCATTCACAGGGAATGGAAGATCGTCGTCATCCGTGGTCATTAACAACAAGGTTCTGTCAGATGGGACCCTCTTGACCACGAACGGACATTCATAACTGTTTGTCCATTTGCTCCGTAATCGTCTTGAGGAGGAAGGATCCTTTTCAACCAATTCTTCCACGTGGTACACGCGAGGTCACACTTCTCGGTTAACAACACGTTTCATTCCCTAGGTACAACTGCCCCATGGTAAGTAACTGTCAGCCCTCTTCCTCAGTTGGACTCCACGTGTCATTCTGAGTCCTTATCCATTCAGGCTTCTCTGACTTCTCATACATCTGTGAGGAAGACACTGCCTCAAGTAGATGCACATCCCAAGGTTCAATACCCAGGATACAGACTTTATGTTCACTCACCATTGTTGGTGCAACCAACTGTGATCCGGGAAGCACTACCTTATTCACCTCATCTCCTTCAGACATCGGAATCCGTTCGGATTCGGGGTCAGACCCCTCCTCCGGGATCAGTCACTCCCAATCTTTCGATTTGAGTACCTCGAGATGTCCTCATCAGGGACCTCAAACTTCCTTGGTTGATGACCTTCCACGGGTTGCTGCTAGCTTTCCAAACACATATCTGATCAGATCCGTTTTGGACATCCACAAAGTGGTATGAATCAGCATACACTGTCTCAGTCGGCGAGCAGCCTATGCCGAAGTACATCAAGTTTTTTCGAACAGTGAGTGTATTGTTTCACGGTCGATAAACTTTTTGCTTAGGTAAATTGCATACTCTTTTCGACAAGACTAGTCATGCTGACTCAATACGCACCTCGTAGACCCCCCGAGGGCTGCCGAGTACCAGATTAACAATTATTTCTTTCACTGAGGTATCGGAATCAGAGGTTCCTACAACTTACCCCTTTTTTTTTTTTTTTTTTTTTTTTTTTTTTTTTTAGCAGGATCGACCTCGATTCCTCTGATTCGCTCACAACAAGCCTCGGTAGCTTGATGGACAACACTCCATAAGTGCACTGCTTCAGACTCAACAGTATGAGTTATCTAAAACGGTCAAACAACTTGCCCCACGTCTACCGGATGCCCCTGTTCTGCTTGGGACTTTGCCATCATGTCATCAACATGGCATTTGCTTTCACGATGAATCATATCACGAAACAAAGTCACCGTAGACCTCTGATACGTGGCACCGGCCTCATGTGACGGAACGACATCAACTTAGACCAAGAAGGTACCCCTCGTGTGATGGACCTGGTTTACTCCATATCATCTGGCAACAATTCAATCTGGTCTTGGCCAAGAAGCCATCCATGAAGATAAACACTGAGACCTGAGCCATATAATCAACCAATACCTCATTGTGATGTACCGGGAATGCATTTTTCTGATTAGCTCTGCTCGCATCTTGATAGTCTATTCACACCTTCTCTCTTTCTCATCCTTTGTCGGCCTCAGCTTTTGCTTTCTAACCTCGGCGGAGCTTGGAGTAACAATCTTGAATCGCTCCTCTTGCGGTTGAATCACCTTTTCCTCTTGTTTCAATGACCTGGCTAATTCCAGCAAATCACAATCTTCTGCGCCTTCTTCCTCGGCATGATAGCTTGGATCGTTGAAGTCATATAGAGGTGTAACCAAATCGTTATCGGTGAGATCAGGAGAGTAATCACTTTGGAACGAAACAGAATCAAAAGGAAAGAGAATGAAAAAAAAACGTTGCCATTTTTATTTGTTTTTTTTTTCTTTTTTTCAATTTGCAAAATTAAATGAAAAACAGGGAACACTGCTTTTAACTACAAAAACATCCATTCATTACTGATGCAAAATGTTGCATAATGAAACACATGAGATGGCCCTTACAACGGACCATTACGTTTCGGGCAAAACGTATGGCTTTCATGCAAACAAAAATTGAAAAACAGAAATACTACTCTTCAGAATGAGTGACAATGATGCTCTTGGAGGCCTTCCAATTGCCTGGTACGCACGACTTTATCCACGCCTCAAGCTCGCGGTTGCTGTCAACATCCTCACCCACTGAACGGGCATGACCAGGATCCAACATCCCTGCACTGACGAAGGTGTATGGTGGGCGACATCCTCTATTTGGTTTAGACGACTCTTGACCCGGCTGATAACCGACCCCAAACATGTCTGCTTTTATCATGATGTCAATGATCCTCCCCCAGCCTTGGGCCTCTTTGTTTCTCACCACTTCCAGAGCTTGTTTATAAGAAGAAATGGATAACTTCTTCTCTTTCTCAGCGACAAGGGCCTTCTCTGCCTGGGCGGTTTCAACTGCCAGACGGGGTGCTTTGCATCTTACATTATCCACTTCTACCTTCTTCATCCTCTGGGTTGTGTCCTTCACCAACACACACTCTTCTGTAGTGACGGTCACACAAGCATTATCAACAGCAGGGAAGGCTCCATCCCGTAGCAGAGGTTTTGGGACCACAGACATTGGAATCTTTAACTGACTCTCCTCAGCCATCTCCAATCCTTTCTTGGCCTTCTTCACCATCTTGACTTTTACCGGACCCCTTCTGGGCGCAGGGCTGACATCCCCCTTCATAATCTGTCCCAAGTTAATAGTCTTGGAATCCACCAGATCTTGGACAATATGCTTAAAAGCTCTACATCCCTCAGTGTTGTGTCCGGGTGCCCCAGAGTGAAACTCACACTTGGCACTCTCATCATAGTTTGGTGGCCTCTTCTGCTGTTCTATGGGAATCAATATCCTTGGCCGTACTAAAGCAAGATCCGTCAACCTTTGGAACAGAAGGGCGTAAGTCACGGGTGGTTCCTCAAACTGACGATCCTCTTTCTTCTTCTTCACCTGGCTTTCAGCTCTCGGTGTCTTCTGTTGAGGTGGCAGTTGTTGCTGTTGAACAGGTGATTTGCTGACAGGAGTGGATACAGTGGTAGCGTAAGGGTGATAACGATCTTTACCACGTTCTTTCTTTGCAGGCACACCAGCTGGCTCAACTTTCTTCTTGAATGGACCACTGTCGGAGGGTTTCTCTGCTACAGTACCAGAAGGTTTGTTCACTTCGGAGGACGGAGCCTTCCCCTGGACTTTCTCCACTATCAGCCATTTCTCGATCCGTTCCAATCTCTCAGACATGGCCTTCTGTCCCAAGGCAAGCCCTTGCACAACACTGAATAAGTCCCTCATCATCCCTTTCAGCTCAAGGATATCGGCGTTGGGAAGATCCATCAGCTTGGATTTGTTGACCCCCAGCAGGTTATCTGAACAGACGAGCTATGCGTACCGGTTGAATACTGAAACCTACAAAACAACAAATGGGTTAGTATGACTCACACATGCAATGTTTGTCCGTACCAGGAATATTCAGTCTCTTTTTTTTTGGTTTCATTGAGACAGATAAAATTTCATCAACAACATTTTGACATCTGGATGTCTCTCAACCGGGGTTTTTAATTTAAAAATAATGGACCCTGAGTACGGACAGACATGAGTTGAATGCAGATGAATGCGAGATGATATGATGCAAATGCATGAATGCAGGCCTTTGTGCCACCAAGTCAACTGTAGACCCTCTGCTTTTCTGAACCAGTCAATTTGCGGGACCAAGTCACCATAAATCCAACTTGGGGGGTTCTGAAATAAACGGAACCGGAGATTACATCACCTATCTTTACAGGAACAACCACTGAACGGGTGACAAACGGATCCTCTGAACAAGTACTCTCAGCTCAGCCCGGGGATCCGAAATAAACGGAACCCGCTGATAAACCACGGACAGAACTCTGGCGTCCCAGAAACAAATGCCCCATAATTCACAGTTACCATCAGTACCAAGAGTCACCAACAAAACACCAACCAATCAGCAACTGTACCTGTAATGATCAAACCCTCCCCACTCACGGGTGTTATCTAGGCCAGGGTAAAGTCGAAGAGAAACGCAGCATAAATAACCTTTCGCAGAATACCATCATATACACACCTGAAGTATGTAACGACAATATCCCACCAGGGTCTGAACTGCTCGTGATATCAATGTTCCGCTAAGTGGCGCCATACCACCCGCTTCCCATGAATCACTCTATTCCTAGGTTTCCTAGATTTCACTCATAGCCTGGGTATTGGGCCTTTTACCTCAAGTAACTCCCACCCCAACAGAGAGACACAGCACAGCCAGGTGAACAGATGAATATGAATGCAAACATTAATGCAACCATAAATGCAAACAATAGACAATGAATGCAAACAGTAAATAATGAATGCAATAAAATAAACACAGCACAAAGCAACCAAAACCCTAACCTAGAGAGCGCTAGGAGAGACTCGCTCAGGGAAGATGGACCAGCATAGGTCAACTTCTCTATTATCCCCAGCAGAGTCGCCAGCTGTCGCATCACGCGAAAAACCGGCGGGAAAACAAAGAAACAACAGAGCCGCCACATTGCGTTATTTATCCCAAAAGAGGGAAAGGAAACGCTCAGAGTAAACCTGGAAAAGAACATGGTCTCGCGACCAAAGAGAATGGGTTCGGGAGTCGGTTATGCGAAGGGAAGGTATTAGCACCCCAACGCATCCGTAGTACTCTACGGGATCCACGCACAAAAGGAAGGATAAATTGGTTGCTAAACACTGCTCAAATTCACACACACTGGCTGAAAGAGACAAAGGAGACTGACTGAAACTGAACTCGGCAGGATGTCGCATCCTGGGCCTACTTAGTCTATCAGGCATAGACATCAGAGTCGAAGTAGTTCGGACTGGGGAAACGACACATGCTCACTAGGATATTGCATCCTATGCATACGTATCTTCTCGGACGAGAGAAGAATCAGAGCATTCGCAGCTCGGCTGACACGCACACAAACAGACAAAACACAGGCAAACGTGGAGCCCGACTGCCAATCACTGGACTTATGTCAGCATCCGAACCTAAACACACACAAAGAGGCAAACATGGAGCCCAAATGCCAATCACTGGACTTACATTGACATCCAAACCTAAACACACACAAAAGAAAGAAAAGGCGCCCGGAGAGATCAGCTCAATCTCCTGCCTACATACTTCATCTGGTATGAAGATCAGCGCGATGTAGTTCCCCTACAGAGGGACAAGGATCTAGCCTAACCAGATAACAGAGGGAGACACAACTCTAGGGAGACTACGACTCGAGCCTAGATGTTATCATGCAAATCATCCCTAAGTTAAGGTTTCTAGCTAAATGGCACAAGGGCCAACCTATCCTAAGCATGGCTCACACAGGAAGCAAGCCACACACACACTTAGCTTGCACAGGAAGCAAGCCAAGCAAAACCTAACTTGCACAGGAAGCAAGTCTAAACTAATCCTAACTTGCACAGGAAGCAAGTCAAACAATCCTATCTTGCACAGGAAGCAAGTCAAACAAACCTACAAGCACAGATAGCACACGCTATACACAAACAAGTGGCTCAAACAAGGGTTAGGTTTTAGTCAAGGGGTCATATCAACCTCGACAAACAAACCTCTGGAACTGGGTGAATGTTGCTCTTAACCTTGCCATTGAGGGGCTAAGGTGAAGCAGATGAAAGGATGAAGTGAAGATGAGACCTCACAGCTCTTATCCCTGGCCTGGGAGAGCTCAAGACAAGAATGTTTGGGTTCAGAAAGTGGGAACCCTTCTACACATTTGATACTGACTCAACTGTGCAATTGCACAAGATCTTGGGTTTGTATCTGCAATACATCAACACAGTGGTGTGAGCAAAGCGGATGACACACTGAATAGTGGGGGATAGATTGCATATCCCTACCTTCCACCAATTGCCTCATTGAGGTCTTTGACTCTATGCAAGGACAAAGTTAAACATCCACAAACATTGCCTCTTAAGGAGGGCTTCAGACAGTTGCCTGGCCAAGTAACAGGCCAGGTCTTCCAGACTACATGAAGACAAAGAGACATACCTCAATGCAAATTGCTTATACAAGCAAAGCAAAGCAAAAGTTCACAAGGAACTAAAAGCAACTAAAGCACCTGAAACAGTCAAGCAGATGTTAGTATACAACTTCAAACAAAGTAAAAGGAAACAGAGGTCAACAATTAATCAGAGGCCAATGGATGTGCAAGGCACAAGGCTCAAGCCACCTACAAAACAAAGAGGTTAGACAATGATATTTGAGCAAGCTCAATCAAATTAATTGGTCTCAATGGCCATTTGATGGTCAACCTGAAAACACAAGCTCAAAGGTGAGTAACAGGACCACTAGGGCAAGCCTAGGGTCAAAGATGAATGATAAAGTCAAAACAGCAAGGGTTAAGCATCCAAAATCATGTTCAAACAATTGGGAAACACAACCAATTGGATTCACATCCATATCGATCACTATCATCATTTCATGAACCATTTAGGTCAAAACATGGCAAACAGGAGCTCATAGAAGTCAACAGCAAGACTTGCATCAAAAGCAATCTAAACATTTTCCAAAAATCACCAAATAAATCATGATCAAACCTAACACATAACATGGTAAGCATGTCAAATTTCATCCCATTTGGGCAAGTGGAAGGCAGTCAATGAAAATCAGAAAGTCAAAGCACATTTGAACATGCTCAAAGAAGTCAACCAAACATGCATCAACTTAGAAAAATCATAAGTCAAGAATGGTGTATGATAAATGAATGGGACAAAAACCATGGTAAAGATGAGGATGTCTAGTTATCTCATGAAAAATTTCATGTCCATCTAATAAAGTATGAGAATTTCACAAATGAAATGGGAACATGTGTCACACAAGGTCAACATTTGACTAGGCAGAGAAGGAAAATCTCAAACAAATGGAAAATTGTTCAAATAAATCCAAGAAAATTCACAAGTCAAATAGACATACAAGAGTAGGCTCATGCAAAATTTCAATCCATTTGGAGGTCAAGAAGCATGGTAATGAAAATCATGAAGTTGGACATCAATGGTGTGACACAAATTGTCACACCCTAATTCAAAAAATCATATCTCACAAACCACAAATGATAAATTCACAAACTTTACACCAAAATCACCATGAATGTGTCTAGTTTAAGCACAAAAAATTTGGGAGCCATTGGATACATTCTCATCATTTTACAATTGATTTAGCAAAGTGTACAAAATTTGGTCACATGTCACAAACCCTAAGGCCATTTAAAAACCACTCATCCAAAAATTATGGAAAAATAATGATAAAAAAGTAGAGATCATGATGAACACAACACAAAAAATCCCATTGAATTTGGATTAAAATTGAAGCTTTTATGATTTTTGCAAGATTGGTGATTTGAATGTGAAATTAATTGAATTAATATTTGAGAAAATGGCATTTTGGTAATATTTGAAGCCACTAACTAAAACACGGTCGTTTTGGCCTTACAAATGAAATGTTCCTATTGGTTAGAGCTGAAAGAGGCCATGCACGTGAGAAATGGGGAGGAAATTCTGGAAAAATGGATTTGGGAACTAGGGTTCATGTTCAAAAATCATGATTTCACAATCTTGTCCAAAAATCAAAATTGCATATATCATTGTGTTCATCAAACATCATACAACATGAATCCAACATTGTTTTCCATTAAAACCACACACCAGTCAAGAATCGAGCAAAAACACATTTTAACACAAAACTTCAAAACCATATATCTTCATGGATAAGCAATCATTTCAAAAAGTGAAAGCATCATGGCAATCAGCATGGATAGACCTACACTAAGCATGTATCAATTTGGAAAATCATGGAGCTCGAAAACTTACCAATTTGGAGGAACAGTGGTGATTCAGTTGGTATTTGGCTTGTTTGGAAGTGGAACAGTTGCCCTAGAGCCCTCCTGATGATGAATGGTGAAAAATCCTTTGACTTGTGGCTTGGAATGGAATTCAATGTTCAACTTCTTTGATGTTTTTTGGACATGAAGTTGAAAAATGCAAGATGGAGTTTTAGAGAAAATGAGAAGTTGGCTGTGCAAAGTGTTTGAGGGATGTCAATATGACAGGAAAAATGGATGGAAAATTCTTGGCCTTTTAAGCTTTTGACAGTCTTTTGAAATGCCCAACAAAATGAAGTTTGAAAAAAGTATGAAGTTGGTTGTATTGTGTTGTTATCCTGGCTGCTGTTACTCTTCTCATGACAGAAAATTATGGACAATCCTGCTCCTTCATGTTGCTTTTTGTGGTCATGAGCTTTGACAGCTTTTCTTTCAATATGCCAATAGCAAGGTGAATTTAGATGAGTGAAAAATTGGTTTGTTGCTATTGATTCATCATGACAGAAAAAATGGATTTGAAGGTCTTGTTTGATGTGTTTGTGTGGGAGAGCAAGGTTTGGTTCTTTTTGTATTTTGGACAAGGTTTGGACAGAAAAATTGCCAAGCAAGGTAAGAGCATTTGATTGGTCTGCTGCTAGGGTTTTTAAGGTGTAATGCAGGGTTGGACTGAAAGATGAAATGCAGGTAGCAGAGTCAGGTTTGGTTGGAAGTTTAGGCAGATGAGAGAAATAGCCAAAAGCAGCAAGATGGTTTGAGAGAGTGTATGAAGTTGGTTATGTTGGCTTGTGGCTGTTTTGTTCTCTTGTGTTTGGTTTTAGTTTGTTTGTTATGCTAGTAGCAGGATTTGAAGAAGCAAGGCAGGGTTGGACTGGCTTGTGGCAAGGTTGTCACTTTGATGCTTTTTGACAGCAAAAGGATTGCAAAGCAAGGGTGTATGCAGTTGGTCATGTGTTAGGCTCTTTGCTTTTGCTGCAGTTGGAGGTGGTTAGTTGTTGCTGTTGGTTTTCAACATGACAGAAAGAAAATGACCAAAAGCCCTGCTGTTTTGTGTTGCTGGTGGCTTTTGTACAACACTTGCAATCTTGACAAAATGCCAAGCAAATCAGTTTTTTGCATCAGTTGAAAGTGGCTGGTCTGTTTGTTATGTTGGCTGCTATTCTGAGCCTTTTGACAGCAAAATGATGGGGAAAATGTGGTCTCAAGCAGGGCTCAGTTCCTTGAGTGTTTGGACAGAAGAATGAAAAGGCAAATAGCAAGATGAATGCAGTTTTTTAGAATGTGAGAGCATCAATGAAGTTCTGTGTTATGTTGGTTTGTGGCAAGGCAAGGCCTTTTCACCTTGGAGTTTTGGAGCAGGTTTTTGAAAAGGTGCAAGAAGTGAGTGAGGCTTTTTTGTTGGTCTGCTGTTGCAGGGGTTTTTTTCATGACAGGAAAGTGCAGTTTTTTTGATTGAAAAATAGAAAATGCCAAGCCAAGTCAATGGATGAGTGAAGCTCTTGGTTTTGCTGGTTTTGTTATGACAGAAAAAAAATGCTCAAGTCTGCTGTTGGATGTTGCTGCTGCTGTCCTTCAATGACAGAAAATATGATGGAGAAAAATCTGCTGTTGTGTGCTGAATCAAAGCCAAGAAAAATGTTTGAATCATGTACTTGCTCTCCACTTTTTAAGCAGCTAGGGCATGGCCTTCTCCTGTTGATTTTTAGGCTGCTAATTGGGTTCAAAATGACAGAAAAATCATGATAAATTCTGCTGTCTTGTGGTGAAAGCATGGTTCATGGATGTGGTTGTTGAAGCAATGTACTTTTGCCAATGTTCAAGTAAGCTAGTATGGCCATATGTACTGTTGGTTATTTGGCTGCAAAATGAGGCTTCAAATGACAGAGAAAATGGTGCATAATGCTGCTGTTCTTTTGAGGTACAAAGCATGGCATGGTTAGTATGGAGTGGTATTGTACTTTTCTTACAATTCAAGCAAACAAGCAATGGCCTCATGTACTGCATAAAATGAGCTTGCAAACACCTTCTAAATGACATTCCTGAGCTGTTCCAATTGGCCAAATGTAGAAAAAATGTTTATATCAAAAAGTCAACTCTTGGTCAAACTTACATTTAAATGAGAAAAGTCAAAATATGCCATTTTGATTGGTGAAGTTTTGGCTCATGAAATTTATATTTTTGGAAAGAGGGGATCAAATGTGACTTGTAGGAAAAAACCCCACCAAAATTGGCCAAACGGTTTGAGAGATATGGCCCTTTGAAGTTCAAGATTTTCTGAAATCGATTCGATCATAACTTGCCAACCACACATGGGAATTGAGAGTTCTAGGACTTTTTGGAAATGGGAGAACAAGATCTTCAGCTTTCATGTTGGGCAAAAATTCATTTGAGGCTTGTATCATGATGTAAATTTGAGGATCAAGACTTTCCATTTATGGCAGGTTTCAGTTACAGGCCCAGTTTCCAGTTTGGGAAATTTTTGATCTGGCTTCAAATTCTTCCATGATGGTGTTTGACATGATATATGAGGACTATTTGGCCATGAATGAGCTCTCACAAACCAATTCCAATCATCAAATCACTGATTAAATGGACAGTTGACCAACAGTTGACTTTTAGGGTTTCCGACTGATTATGCATTGACTGATGAATTCCAAACCCTAATTCCTTGAGAATTTGACTTCAAATGATGTCCCAAGTTGTATGAACTCTTGATTATTGACCATGGTGCCCAAATTCCACAAGAATGACCACCATCCACTGCTTTGACTGACAGTTGACTTTTTTAGGGTTTTTGACTGTCTGTGTATGAACTGATGATCTCCAGGTCTTCATCCCTTGACCAAAATACTTCAAATAGACCTCCAGGCCATGTGAACTTGTTGGACAAACCCCAAGGCCTTGGTTCAATGAGAAATTCCTTTGCTTGCTTGGTTGACTGATCAGGAGATTAGTTTGACCTAATTCTTGATTGCTTGCTCTTGAGGCAACTGAGGAACAATGCAAATGCTATGCAATGGATCATGATATGCCATGAACTAATATGAAAATGTATGTACAATGATGGGTGCAAATTTGAGGTGCTACAGGTACGAATCGGGAGAGAGTGTTGTGGTTGGACCCGAGTTGATTCAAGAGACTACGGATAAGATTAAGATGATTCAAGAGAAGATGAAGGCTTCTTAGAGTCGTCAAAAGAGTTATCATGATAAGAGGAGGAAAGCTCTTGAGTTCGAGAAAGATGAGCATGTGTTTCTTCAAGTTACGCCAATAACGGGTGTTGGTAGAGCTTTGAAGTCGCTTAAGTTGACGCCACGCTTCATTGGTCCTTATCAAATTTCCGAGAGGATAGGTGAAGTGGCATATCGGATTGCATTACCACCGTCACTTTCTAATCTTCATGATGTGTTCCATGTGTCTCAATTGAGGAGGTTAATTGCGGATCCATCGCATGTTGTTCCATTAGATGATGTTCAAGTGCGGGATAATTTCACGGTTGATACATCACCTATGCAAATTGAAGATCGAGAAGTGAAGAAGCTTCGGGGTAAGGAGATTGCTTTGGTGAAAGTGATATGGGGCGGAGTCGCCAATGGCAATATCACTTGGGAACTCGAGGATAAGATGAAGGAATCGTATCCGGAGTTGTTCGTTTGAGGTATTTTCGAGGCCTAAAATCTTTTAAGTAGGGGAGAGTTGTAACAACCCAATTTTAGTATTTAATTATTATATTATTATTACTATATTTTATTTATTTATTTGGAGTGGTAATTAATTAATTGGTACTCAGGTAGCATAATAATTGATTATATTAATTAATTTGGTGTGTTAATTAATTATTTAGTTGATATGAGATATAATTGAATAATTAATTATATTAATTAACTTGGTGTATATTGAGTTGGTTTAAATTATTTGAATTAAAATAGAGATATTTAAATATTAGGTCTTATTGGGCCTATTAATTAAATTAGAGATATCACTCTTTAAGCCCAAATATAATACTATAAATAAGTGGTACGAGAGTGAGAATTATGATTCATTTGATCATTGGAGGCAATAGAGAAAAAGAAGAGGAAAAGTAAGGAGAAACTAGGGTTTCCAGAAAATTGAAGAGGTAAGGGGGGAATCCTTATTATTATGGGTTAGTATGATTGGGTCAATGGGTAGAAATATGTTTACGTTGAATTTCCTAAAACCTAATAATTTTGATAAGTGTTCTTGATTTGTGGTGATTGATTGTGTTAAAACTGTAAATTAACCTTATATAATGAGATTATTGTATGAGTTATAATTTTCTGAACGTTTTGCTTTTTACAAAATCGAAATCGGAGGTCCGAAAGTCCTCCAACGATGGAAAATGCAGAAAATTTTGAATTCTGTTTTGTGTTAGCGCATGAATAGCATTCTGTTTTTGCGTTAACCGGTTAACCAAAAGCGTTAACCGGTTAACACTGTTGAAAATCTGTTAGAAATTTGTATTTTGTCTCACGTTAACAGGTTAACCAAATGCGTTAACCGGTTAACACTGTTGAAAATCTATTAGAAATTTGTATTCTGTCTTGCGTTAACAGGTTAACCAAATGCGTTAACAAGTTAACACTGTTGAAATTCTGTTATAAATTTGTATTCTGTCTTGCATTAACAGGTGAACTAAATGCGTTAGCCGGTTAACACTGTTGAAAATTTCCAGGAAATTGATTCTGTTTTGTGTTAACCGATTAACCATATGCGTTAACCGGTTAACACTGTTTGAAAGGTGAAAAATTGAGATTTTAAATGTGTATACGTACCATTGGTGGATTATGAATGATATATTGTTATGAATGTGTATATGTACCATTGTTGGATTGTGAATGATATATTGTGATGAATGTGTATATGTACCATTGGTGGATTGTGAATGATATATTGTTATGAATGTGTATATGTACCATTGTTGGATTGTGAATGATATATTGTTATGAATGTGTATATGTATCATTGGTGGATTGTGAATGATGTATTGTTATGAATGTGTATATGTACCTTTGGTGGATAATTCATAGAGTTGAATTATGGCGATATGTGGAATGTTAAGATAGTATAGATGATCTTAATTGCATATGTGTTGGTATTTGTACATTCATTCATGGCATGGTCGGCTTCATGGTGGAAACGGTGAAATTGTGGATTCACATGGTATTAGACGTTGATCCTTGAATGGAAATAGGCGTAGCAGACGTTGATCCTTAATAGGAAATAGACGTAGTGGCTTGGATTCTAGATATTGAATCGAAAATTGGTGGAACGTTGGGTCCATATAGACGTTGATCCTTAATTGGAAATAGGCGTAGTAGACGTTGATCCTTAATTGGAAATAGGCATGGTAAATAGACGTTGATCCTTAATTGGAAATAGGCGTAGCAGACGTTGATCCTTAATTGGAAATAGACGTGGTGGCTTGGATTCTAGATATTGAATCGGAAAGCGGTGAAACGTTTGGTTCACATTGAGGTACCGCATGCATAGAGTCACATGTCTTGCATTGAGTCACATTAGAGTTATGTGATAATTGAGTGTATGCATTATTGTGATTGTGATGTGTGTATGAGATATGGTAATTGAATTTGATGATGTTTGGATACATAACTTGACAACATATGTGATTATGTGATAACTGTAGTTATGTGTATATTTGAGAATATAATATTGGATTTTAATATTGTACTCCTTGAGTTTGATGGATGTTTGAAACATGTGAAATAGATGTTGGTGAATATTATTTACATGGTTATATGAAGTGTGATGAATTCCTTTAATTGTTGATTTAATCATTGTGCTTGATTATACTTCTTCATAATGATTTGAATTCTCACCCTTTCTGTTTCAATGTTACCTTTACATGGGTATCGCGCAGATACTCAGGAGTAGTAGCGCTGAAGTAAGTGGACGGTAGCTCGCTCGAGATTAGCCGGAGAGTTTTCGTATTTTGGTTTGAAGACTAGGTAATGAGTCAATGCTCTGGTCATGTAACACTGGGTAGATTAGTAGTATTGAACTCGTATCCTATTTGGATAAGGATTATGTTATTACTTGTGAACATGCTTATTTGCAATTGCTGTTGAGAGGCCATAGTGCCCAATATTCTGATTATGGTTTCAGTTTATTTTGAAGAGATTATTGAGAGATGATCATGGTATGGGACATGGATCATTTGATGAAATGCATGAGTATTCATTATTTTCCGCTGCGAACGCATATTCTTGAATATTCATGATAATTGAAATGTGTTATTTTAAATGACCAGGTGTATTGTATATTGATGATGAACGATGTTTGGTTTTTGAAAGCTTTTAGTTTTTGAAAGCGTCGATGTGACGCCCTTTTGTTTATATGCGTTCTTATTTACTCTAATTATATGTTAAGTATTTTGGGGTAGAAAAAGGGGTGTTACAATTACCATTGAACAAGAGATTTTCCTCAACTTCTAAAATGCATAACTCCTTCATGCCAAATCCAAATGAGGTCAAATTTGTGAAAAAATTGAATATGTTTTAAATATATACAAATTTAGTGAAGGAACTTTCTTCATTTGAAGTCCATAGCAAAAGTTATTCAAGGTGGAAAAAGTGAACATTTGGCTTGGTACTCAGAAAATTTTCATTTATGTTTTATTTTCCAAACTTCCACCTTAAAATTAATTGTGGTAAATGCTTCAAATGGAAACGTGTTAAACATCAAAGTTGTTTCCCTTGATCTCACCTTTCCAAAAAGTCCAAGACCGTCTCATTTATCCAGGAATTGGATGAATTACGCATGGCTTCTCTTCAAGGCTCCATTTGGATGAATCTCATGATCACATTCCAATTTCCATTGCATGATTACATGATAAACTTTCAACATTTCACATGATGAAATTTGGATTTGATTACATCATTTCATGGGTTTATCACATGCATATGCAACCATGCAAGTGATGTTTGCTATTTTTTGCATTTTGATGGAAGGGTGTGAAAACCAATTGCATAACCTATAAATAAGATCCCTCATGCTCAGAATTATGGACACCTTGCCCAAGCTTTGAACCTGCAATCCTAACCCTCACCATTAGAGGATAAACTTGAAGGTTTTCAATTGAAAATCGAGTTTCAATTTCACTTCAGTTTTGAAGTTGAAACTCCAAGAATCCAACCCTTTCCTTGATCCAATTCAACTCCTGCAAGCTTCTGAAGTCATGCCAAGGCCAATTGGTAGCAAGATCAAGCAAGATTCAAGCTCCCTCGAAAGTGAATTTTCAGAAACTTCATCTCTTCGATTCTCTCTCAATTATTCACTATTCTCTTTGATTTTTGGTTGGTTGAAGTCCTACCAATGTAGGCAACAAGATTGAGTTGCTTTGAGGTCAAATCGAAGCAACTCAGTTCATGATCTTCAAAATTCAAATCCCCGTATATTTTTATATACCTGGAATTGGAGAAAATTGAGGGCAGCTTCGAGATCCTGAGAATTTTCTCTTTAATATAGTGTCCTTGTTTTTCATTTTCCATTGAGATGAAGTTGGACCAGTCCGGTGAAGGTCACCGGAGCCCTAGCTCCAGTGGTGTGTTGGCACACCTCCTGGCCATCTGATCATGTTGGAACATTTTAATCATGGCCTTAGGTTTGAATTACCACGCGAACATCACTTTGACTTGTGTCCACCATGGAAAGCGCGCGTGTGGCCATCGGATCTGCCATCTAAATTAATGAGGGAGATCTGATGACCCTTATTTTTTCTAATTTCTTTTTATTTTCTGAATTTTCATTTAATCCTTTTATTTTGTTTAATTCATCTTAATTTCATTTTTAATACAAAACATATAGGACTTTCACCAAAACTCTTTAAATATTTTTCTCTTATAAATTTTGAATTAAAATTATTTTTTTGGATTAATTTTGATATTTTTCATGAACTAAATGTTTTGATGCATATTTTTAATTGTTTAAAAATGCTTCTGACTTTTCAAAAATAGTGAAATTTTTTGTCTAAGGTCCTTTTACCTTGTTTGACCTAGGATAAATCTCTTGGCCATTTATTTGGTGTTTTGAAGGGATTTTTTCGGTTTTGACCAGATTAAAATGTATTTTAATTCACTTTTAATTGGATTTTTAATTGTTTAATTGTTTAAAAATTATGTTGAGCTATTTTTATGGTCTTGTAATGTTTGACTTTTGTTTGGGCCTTGGTCAAGGTTGATTTGACTTTTGTTGGATCAAAACCATTGGATTTAGGGGATATATGAAATGTACATTTCATCTCCCAAAATGAATGAATGGTTTTGATTTGATGAAACTCCTCCCATGACTAATTTGTGTTTCTATTTTCCCCCTCTCTCTTCATCTTCATCCTTATTCTTTCCTATTCCCTCATTTGACCAATAAAATCTCTAATGTCTTAAGGATAATTGGTTCATGAATGACCTTGTGTCAGATGAACCAATACAAGTATGACTGAGATAGGTCCTTCCCATGTTTCTTTTAGTATGTGGTATGTTTTAGGAGTTTGGTTCTTCATACCAAATCTCTAACATGCATTAACACCTATATTTTAATTGCTCAGTCTCAAATAGTTATGACTTCTACATAAGTCCAATTACGATTACTTAACATAGAGCTAAATTTGACCCTTAAGGCATAACATCCTAGTAAATGAGATTGTAACTCTCCCATTCTTCATCACATTGTATGGAAACTTGAACTTTTTTCCTTTCATGTGGGCTAGTGGCATACTTGTTGAATTATCTAAGTTAGAGCCCTTCTCATGGAAGATGTCTTGGTTTAAGGATCCATACTTGTGAATGAATGATTGAGTGTTCTCCAAAGAATGACTTAATCAATTAAAACTCAACACTAACACTTGACTAACCATTAACTAACTCTTACTCATTATGTTTTTACTTTCAAGTCATTTATTTTATGCAATTAAAATTTCAGTCATTTATCATTCATTGCCATTTTTACATTTCATGCAACTTGTTTATGTTTAAGTCTTTTTTATTTACTTTGCTCACTTGAGCCATATCTTGTAATTGTATATATTTGTTTATGTTTTTTGATTTTTTGTGTGGTCTTAGGACCCTAAAACACCTAATAATAACAAAAACCCTAAAAAACATTTAGTGGACTGTGGGGACTTGATTTGAGCTTTGGACTTAGAATTAGGCAATATTCCCTATGCTAAAGGACTTGGCCAATGCCAACATTTGAGACTGAACTATCTTTGACGGTGACTTTCATATGATGCAAGACCTTGGATCTCTTGGATTCATCTGTTACTTTTTCTTTTTTGCTTAATTGTTATTTTGGTTATTGTCTATATCTGATGTTTTGTTTTGAGTTGATCAAGGAATATTTCATCTGATACATTAGAAGATAGTGAAGATTGCTAGCTATTGGAATGCTTGCTTGGATATGGCTATCTTTTTTTGATGCCTTAATCTTCATGATGTCTGGATATTTCTCATTGCTTATTGCTTGTGGCTTGATTAAAGTCCAAAGGAGAATGGGGTTCTATATGATATTCTTATTTATTGGATTGCATCATATTGATCAAATCTTCAAAACTCTTAACTTTTAAATTTTTTCTTAAGGTAGTCTCTTCATCTCCTCCCACTTCTTAAATTTCAAAACTTCTCCCTCTTTTCAAAAATTTTCTTTGCTTGTGTTTTCCAACTTAAACATGTTTTAATGATTAGAAACTTTGACCTTATGCCATTGAATTTTCAAACTTCTTTCCTTAAATAAAATTTGTAAATAAACTTAACCATATTGACTTAAATTTCAAAATAAAAAAATAAACTAAAAACCTCATCCAAATGTTTGGCTTTTTATGCCCTTTTACTTAAACCTTTTATTAAAATTAATTCACCAACTTCTTTGAAATTTTTACCACGAACTACGAGGTTTTGATCCCTTATTTTTATGTTGGTACGTAGGCATAAGACCGAAGGTCTTGTCAAACACAAAAGTATAATCAATGAATTCTTTTCTCATCCCCACACTCTATATTTTATCAAACATCATTTAAACCCAAAAACATATGCACACAAAAAAGGGCTCCCTAGGAGTGCCTGATCGGTCACCATTTGCACTTAGTTTTCATAATCCATCCAACATGAATCTTCAAGAATCGGTAACATTTTTTTCTTTATTTTAGTTGATTTCTTAAGTTTATCGGATTTTATAAATTTTTGCTTGTTTTATGTTGCATTAGTAGTTCATCTCTTTTTGTCGCATTTTATGCGTTTCTGTGTAGTACTGTTTAGTTTCCAGGTCCAACAATAAGCCCGAAAGATGCATACCGGAAGAATGGAAGTCAAGGACATCTGTAAAGCGAGATAAGACAAAAACAGGGGGCTGACACGGGTGCCTGTGTCAGCTGACACGTCCCGTGTCAGCAAGGGCTGAGGATATGAGATTGACAGAGAGCCAACACAGGCTCCCGTGTCACCTGACACGACATGTGTTGGCCAATTCGCCCCGTTTGCTGATAGTGTGTTGACCCATGTGTACGTCCGAAGGGTAGTTTGGGTATTTCGCGATGTTTTTAGTTGATTGGAAACTATTTAGTCTGGATTTTGGTAAAGAGAGAGGGACTTTTGATCATAGAAGAAAAATACATAAAGGAGAAGCGAGCTTGCAAGGTGTTTAGAGGAGAAGAGATCTTCAAGATCGGAAGAGATTGAAGATCAACCTTCATCAACAACAAATTGTAATGTCTCTATTTTTTAATTTACTTTCTTTGAATATTATGAGAAGCTAAATCCCCCAATGCTAGGGGGTGTCCCTGAACTGCTACTGTATGAAAATGTTTTCTATGTTTTTATGATCATCGATGTTCTCTTTATTCAAATTATTATACAACGTTCTTAATACTTTATTTTATCGGACAAATGGAATTTTGATCTATGGTTAAGGGTTAGGTCGGACAAACCACCTTATCGCTTGTTGTATAATAATACTTCGGTTTAATCACTTAGGAATAAGGATCAAACCGTAGTAGCCGTTAATTCTTGATCAATTGCATATTTCGTAACGTCAATTTGAGTAACTAAAGAATTAGGATTGAAATTGACTGTTAATGGTTTTCGGCTAAGGAACTAGAGATGACAACTCTTGAGAATCGGTTTTGAATAATTACAACTAGATGTTATATAATATGGAAGTAGTGTAGTACAAAGCAATTCACACATCTTGCCTTAGCATGATTTCTCATATCGGGTAACAGTTTTTATACGCTTTATATAATTTATTCCCGTTCTTATTATTTTTGAAAACAATCATCAAACCCCTTATGATCTTTTGTTCAATAGAATTATTATAAAGATTTGTACTTATTACCCACTCCTCGAGATTGATACTCGGGATAACTCCTATTTTATTACTACATTGGTGCAAATAGTACGCTTGCTATTTTACCGATCAAGTTTTTGGCGCCGTTGCCGGGGACTGCCAAAGTATAAGTTGAATAGTAATTCAATTGAAATTTTGTTGCTCTGCAACCAAAATTTTATTTCTCTATTGTTTATTTTTATTCTAGTAATTGTCTAATCTGTGTATGTGAGGTAAGGCCTCAGCTGAATTTCTTTTTGACGTAGAACCAGAAAGACTATTGCGTGCCAGACGACGAAAGGCTAGGCTGGAACTTTCAGAAGCAACCCCTATTGTTTCTGAGTCTGAAAAAAGAATAAGCTATTTCAGTTCATTCGGAAGACTCCGAAACCGTTTCTGAACCAATAGCTGAAGCTCCACCTCCCGCGGAAAGACTTCTGGGTGACTATGGAGGTGCAAATGCTCCTACTGGAAGGTTAACAATTGTGAACTATCGGTAAATGTTGATCATTTTCAGCTACATCCTTCAATGATTCGTCAGCTCGAAAGGAGACCGTTCTCTGGAAAAATCAATGAAGATGCCAACAAGCATTTACAAAGATTTTTGACCATGACGACATCGTTGAAAATTGAGGGACACTCAGAGGAAGCTAAAAAGTTGGTGATGTTTCCGTTTACACTATCGGAAGATGCCGAAGAGTGGTTTTACACTTTACCCGCGGGAAGCATTACAGCTTGGCAACAAATGGAGACAACATTTTTGAATGAGTACTTCCTTGCTTCTGTGTATATCCGCAAGAGATATGATATTGTTAATTTCAAACAGAAGGAAAGAGAGTCACTCAGAGACGCTTACAAGAGGTTCAAGCGATTGTTGGTTGCATGTCCTACTCATAACATGGATGTAACTGAACAAATGCAAAATTTTGTGAATGGCCTTAGAATGAAGACTAAGAAACTCATAGACACAGCTGCCGGTGGCTCAACAAGTTTTACAACAGCCACTAGAATAAAGAAAATCATTGAAGCCAGTGCAGCAAATGAGCATCTGGAGCTCTATGACCGCAGTGTAAGTCAACCTGAAGGTATCATTGATCTCAAGCTAGCAAATCAAGTTGTGAAGATGGAAGATCAAATAACAGCTGAAGTAGAGAGAAGAATCAAGAAAATGGATCTTGACACTCAAACGGTGGCACAAGTTCAACCGGTTCAACCTATTCAAGCAGTTAGTTGTGAAATTTGTGGGGGACCTCACTTCGCCATGCATTGTGTGGCAACTGCACAACAGGTAGAAAAGATTAATTTTCTGAAGCAGAACAACCCTTACTCCAATACTTATAATCATGGATGGAAAAATCATCCAAATTTTTCCTGGAAAGACCAGTAAGGAAATGCTCAGAAGCAAGCGCCCAATCAATATCAAAGCCAACCGCAACAACAGTATCGACCATAACAACAACAACCTTACCAGCAGCAGTTTCACCAATTCCAACAACAATTTTAACAACAGAGTCCAAGAAAAGCAGATTGGGAAATTGCCATTGAAAAAATGGAGGCTCAAAGTTCATAATTTCAAGAGGAGACTAGAAGTAATCTGAGAAACACTGGTGCTTCAATAAAAAATTTGGAAGTGCAAATGAGTCAAATTTCTCAACAACTCGCGGATTCTCAAACACCGGGAGCATTACCGAGTGCTACAGTTACAAATCCATGAGAGCATAATAATGTGAGTGCTGTAACCACAAGGAGTGGTAAATCGAAATAAGTCCCTGAGAAAGAGGATGACCGAGAAGACCAATTGCTTGTAGTTGAGTTGGAAATAAAAGAAAATGAGGTTGTGAGTGAAGAGGTGGTGGTACCAAAACTGGTGGTTAAAGAAAAAGTGAGTGAATCAAAGCCGGTTGTCAAACACCCTTTCCCCACAAGGAATAAGAAGAAAGAGCAACATGAGAATAACTTCGAGAAATTCTTGGAGATGTTCAAAAAGCTTGAGATTAATATTCCGTTTTTGGAGGCACTTGAGCAAATGCCCTCTTATGCTAAATTTATGAAGGATATTATTTCTAATAAGAGGAGCACTGACACTGACTCTATTGTACTAACCGAAACTTGTAGTGCAATTTTGCAGGGTATGAAGATTCCAGTGAAGAAGAAAGATCGAGGCTCGATAAGTATCCCTTGCACTATCGGGGATAGATCTTTTAAAAAGGCCCTTATAGACTTGGGGGCAAGTGTGAGTCTCATGCCGTTATCCATTTACAAGAGGTTGGGGATTGGAAAAGTGCAAGATACCAGAATGAAACTTCAATTTGCTGACCACTATGTGAAGAGACCTTATGGAGTGGTGAAAGATGTTCTTGTGAAGATTGATAAGTTTGTATTTTCAGTGGACTTTGTCATCTTAGAAATGCCGGAAGATGAAGAGATACCACTCATCCTTGGTAGACCATTTTTGGAGACCGGAAGATGTTTGATAGATAGAGAAGAGGGCACCATGACTCTAAAAGTTTATGACGAAGAGTTGAAAGCTAATGTGCGTAACACAATGAAATACAAAGATGATGTGGCCACCAGTCAACACATAGAGGTGATTGACCAAATGGTTTTGAAAGAAAGTCCTTTAGGTGAATTTTTTTCCCTTGGAGAGAGTTTTAAGTCTATTAATTTCTGAAGGCACTCAAGAAGCTGATGAAAAGGAGAGGGAAGTGTTAACTATGATGGCAACACAACCACCCTTGAAGGGATCCCGATCACTCCGATGGGAAAACTTGAGGGAACCCCAGGTTGAGGAAAAGAAAGATGAGACCAAGAAAGTGGCTGAGCTGAAACAATTGCCTGAAAGTCTCAAGTGTGTTTTTCTAGATTCTGAAAGGAAATGTCTGGCTATTATAAGCTCTAATCTAGAAGTGTCCCAAGAAGACAAGCTCGTCAAGGTTCTGAAGAAGCACAAAAGTGCAATGGGATGGGCGATAGAAGACTTGAAGGGGATAACCCCTACTGTATGTATGCATAAAATTCTCATGGAGGATGGTCACAAACCAGTGGTGTAATCCCAAAGAAGACTAAATCCCGAAATGAAGGAAGTGGTTAGGAAAGAGGTTGTTAAACTATTAGATGCTGGGTTGATTTATCCTATATCCAATAGCTCTTGGGTGAGTCCTGTTCATATGGTTCCAAAGAAAGGAGGAACTACCGTGATAAAGAATAAAAAATGAGTTGCTTCCTACAAGGACAGTTACGGGGTGGCATGTTTGCATCAATTACAGAAGGTTGGATGTGGCGGCAAGAAAGGATCACTTTCCTTTACCATTCATCGATCAGATGTTAGAAAGGTTGGCTGGTCACGAGTACTATTGTTTCCTTGATGGATACTCTGGATATAATCAGATAGCGATTGCACCAGAAGATCAAGAGAAGACAGCTTTTACTTGCCCCTATGGTATTTTTGCTTACAGAAGAATGCCATTCGGGTTATGTAATGCACCAGCCACATTTCAAAGATGCATGACTTCCATTTTTGCAGACATGCTCGAAAAGCATATGGAGGTCTTCATGGATGACTTCTCGGTATTTGGTTTCTCTTTTGATAAATGTTTAACTAACCTTTCCCTTATGTTAGAAAGATGCCAACATACCAACTTGAGTCTCAACTGGGAGAAGTGCCACTTCATGGTGCGAGAAGGCATAGTATTGGGTCACAAAATTTCTCACAAAGGAATAGAAGTGGACCAAGCCAAGATTGAGGTAATCGAAAAGTTATCCCCTCCAATGAACGAAAAAGGTATAAGAAGTTTCTTAGGGCATGCGGGTTTCTACCGCAGGTTCATAAGAGACTTTTCTAAGATAACTAAACCTTTAACTACCCTGTTGGTTAAGGACAAGGCTTTCATTTTTGATAAAGAATGTGCAGTTGCATTTGAAACTATAAAAAATAAATTGGTGACGGCACCAATTGTCATTGCCCTAGATTGGTCGCTACCTTTTGAGATCATGTGTGATGCGAGTGACATTGCAGTGGGGACAGTTCTTGGGCAACATAGAGATAAATTGTTGCATGTCATATATTATGCGAGTCATGTTTTGAACCCTGCACAGATGAACTACACGACTACCGAGAAGGAGTTGCTAGCGGTGGTTTATGCCTTCGATAAATTCAGGCAATATCTGTTGGGTTCTAGAGTCATTGTTTATACTGGCCATGCTACTTTGAAGTATTTATTTTCTAAGCAAGACTCTAAGCCAAGACTGTTGAGATGGATCTTACTCCTCCAAGAGTTTGATGTGGAAATTCGTGACAAAAGAGGGTGTGAAAATACTGTGGCATATCACCTCTCTCGAATGTCCCCCATAGAGCAGAATCAAGAAAAGCGTCCAATAAAGGATGGATTTGCTGATGAACACATCCTTGTTGTTACTGGAATGCCATGGTTCGAAGACTATGCGAACTATCTTGTAGGCGGGGTGATCCCTAGCGAATTTGACTCTAACAAAAAGAAAAAGTTTATACATGATTGCAGGATTTACTTGTGGGATGACCCATTCTTGTACAAGAAAGGAGTAGATGGGCTGGTCAGAAGATGTGTTCTCGAAGAAGAACAGAGAGATGTCCTGAAAGCATGCCATGACTCTGACTATGGTGGACACTTTAGCGGTGATAGAACCGCAACCAAAGTCCTCCAGTAAGGCTTGTACTGGCCTACACTTTTCAAAGATGCTCAGCAAGTAATCAAGGAGTGCGATAAGTGTCAAAGGATGGGAAACATCTCGAAAAGAAATCAGATTCCGCAAAACCCCATGTTGGAAGTTGAGCTCTTCTACGTTTGGGGTATCGACTTTATGGGACCATTTCCACCTTCATTTGGAAGGAATTACATTTTGGTGGCGGTGGATTATGTATCCAAGTGGGTAGAAGCAGTTGCTCTACCGACGAATGATGCAAAAGTGGTAGTCAAGTTTCTGAAAGAAAATATATTTTTTAGGTTTGGAGTGCCAAGAGCTCTAATAAGTGATAAAGGAACTCACTTCTTAAATCACCTAATGGAGAATCTACTCTTGAAGTATAATGTAAAACATCGTATAGCCACTCCGTACCATCCGAAAACAAGTGGTCAAGTTGAAGTATCGAATAGACAGCTGACGCAAATTCTGGAGAAGACGGTCAACTCATCTCGCAAAGATTGGGCAAGTAAGCTTGATGATGTGCTTTGGGCATACCGAACTGCTTTCAAAACACCGATTGGTATGTCCCCTTATCAATTGGTATATGGTAAGGCATGTCACTTACCCTTAGAACTTGAACACAAATCTTTGTGGGCTTCAAAATTCCTTAATTTGGATATTTCCAAAGCAGGAGAATCCAGAATACTTCAACTCCATGAGTTAGAAGAATTTAGGAACCGAGCATATGAAAATGCCAAGATCTACAAAGATCAAACAAAGAAATGGCATGATAGAAGGATCCAAAGGAAGGAATTTTGGGAAGGACAAATGGTATTATTGTTTAATTCGAGGATGAAGTTGTTCTCGGGAAAACTGAGATCGAAATGGTCGGGTCCGTTTATGGTACACAAGGTATATCCCCATGGAGAAATTGAAATAAAAAATCCATCCAATGGGGATATTTTAAAAGTGAATGGCCAAATATTGAAACCTTACATTGTGGAGCAAGAGGTTGGCCAAATTGATGTTGTTCATCTTGTCTGATAAGATGAACAACCATTGAGCCAAGCGACGTTAAACAAAGCGCTATGTGGGGGGCAACCCACGCTTTTGTGTCTAACTATTTTCTTTGTTTGGTTGTGTGTTATTTACTTGTAGGTTTGAACAATGTTTGTTAGAGGAGCTAAAAATTTCGTGCACACAAAGTCTCTGGAAAATTCGGAAGCAGAAGCCTGGCACAGCTCGAGAAAGCAATGAAAGAAATGGAAAAATCAGGGGCCTGACACGGGTGCTCGTGTCAGGTGACACGGGTGCTCGTGTCAGGTGACACGGCCCGTGTCAGGAAGTGATCAGGAAAGGGGTTTCCAGGGGTCTGACACGGGTGCTCGTGTCAGGTGACGGTCGCCCGTTTCAGCTAGCGCATTAAAAAAAATTCAAATTTTTTTACCGTTGGCACTTGGACCCACCACCGAATTTCCCCCACTAAAACCATTTTATCACCCATTGACTCCTCATTAACCTCTTCCCTTACCTATTCTCTCACATTCATCTCTCTTTCTCTCAAAAATACTTAAAAACCTCCATTCTTTCTCACTTAAAGCTCCATACTTTCACCTCATAACTCCATAAAAATCTCGATCTGTCTTCACCAAAGTTCTTCCATTTTCCATCCTCTACCTTCCTACGGTAATATTTTTTCCTAATCTCTCTTTTCAATTTCTAGTTTCTTTTTGTTGTGTGCAGGTAAGAACATGTCTCGCTGAGTTGACAAAAGCAAAAATGTGGCGGAATCATCCCGACCACGTCAAAGGGCGAGAAGAACCCCGAATGAGCACGACATTGTGTTCGAAAACTTGGAGCACCAAAAGAGGTATGCAGTTCATCTTAAAAGAAAATTAACCCCCACCAGGTACATGTGCAATGACACTTTGCAGGAATTGGGATTGCAAGCTCAGGTTCAGCGTATGTTCCACATTTAGGAATGTTGGAATTCATGCAGTTAGAAGCGCCAACTTTTGCACGCATTACTCTTGAATTCTTGAGTACCATTGAATTTAAGCTGAAAACAGGTGGAATGGAACGGAGAAAGAATACTACGGTACTTTGCATTTTCGATTATGTAATACTGATATGGAATTGTCTATGGATGAGTTAGGGAGTATCCTAGAACTCCCAGTCGTAGGCCCTAGAACGGTACCCGATACTTTTGTCCCAGCAGAATTCTAGACCGCTATAATAGGTAACACTAAATATGTTTCCAAAGGGGCAAAAGCTTCGGGTATCTATAATCCTTGTTTCAGGTACGTGCAGAAGGCTTTGGCGTACACCATGTTTGGTCGCGGAGATAGCACCGGTGTCGCCACTCAAAGGGAGTTGTTCTTTCTGTATAGTATGGCAGCACAAACTCCTATCAACGTAGCAGCATTTGCAGCTGACTACCTAGGTAGAGTTGGTCGCGCTACTTCAGGCGACATTTCGGTTGGCGGCATGATCACACAGATTGCCGACCATTTTGGATTCGGTGCTGCGATTGCTGACTCTCCACACGTACCGGGTAAAAATAAACTGGACATGGCCGCGTTGATTCAATAAGGCATGATTGTGGTAAAACCAGATCATTATTCTCTTATTTTCCAAAAAGACCATGTTCTTGCTGTACCCGCTTATGATTTCATCAGTATTACTAACAGAGCCAACTGGCTTTTTGAGTGTCCCGACCTGGATGAGGGGGACAAAGATTTTCTGGATTCTTTGCCTGCAGATGAACATATGGAGGGTGCACCGAGCACTGAGGAGCCGTTTTACCAGCAACCGCAAGAACCGACTTAAGCTTCTGGTTCCTACTCCATGCCACAAGACCAATGGGGTTGGATTCAAGATGAGATCGGCCACCTTCGCATGGAGCAATCTAGGCAAGGTGAGGAGCTCACAGGTTCGGAGTCGAACAACACCGTCAAGGGACGGTCTTGATGAGATGAATGCGATGATGCAACACATGATGTTGCATTATCCGTACCCGCCCCCACCTCCTCAGTAAACATTGTGAGTACCCCTCTTATCTTGACAATAAACATTGCGGACAATGTTTGGTTCAAGTGTAGGGGGGTTTTAATTGTTTTGTATTTTAATTTTTTAGTGGTATTTGTTTGTTTTGTTACTTTGTTTTGTCTTTGTGTGTCTATTTTATTTCTTTAAGTTACAGATAAAAGTGGATTCTACTGGATAAATGATGGACTAGTGACCAGTGAGGGAAAGATGCAACCCCGGATTTGCTCTCGAGGCAACTTGGAAGGTGATACAGCTGAGAAAGAAAATGTTGGACGCAACATGGCAACTCTAGACCGCAACTTGGAGCCTACAAGCTTATCCAACATGGTGAGATTTCAACATAACCAAACACAAAAGAGCGCATTCAGGTATGACTTTATCTCTTTAATTTTGCGTAAGTTCTACTGATACAGCATAATACAAAGACGCACACTAAGGCACGTTGTTTGTTTTCACCCTTTTTGTCTTTCTAGCCATCCATAATGTTGTATTTATCCGTTGTTAACCCCGTTGAGCCTGTACCCCCTTGTTTGTGTAAACCGTCATGTTAACCATAAGCCAAACACTTCCTACCCTCGCTTGGCATGACTGTTGGAGTGTAAAATTCGTGCAAAAAGATAAGTTTGGGGTGGTGATCCTTAGAAGAAATTTTGAAAAAGGGCAAGTGCAACAAAAAGAAAAGAAAAAGTGTGTAGAAACATCCGCTTCTACCGAAAAAAGAGAGAAAAGAAATGAAAAATAGAAATGAAGTATAAGCACTTGCCTAAGTCAAAGACTCATACATTAATGTGATACTCAAAGGAACAAAATTTTTAGAGTGAAAAAGAGTCAAGTTGGACAACACCCCATAAAATAATTTGTGCACAAAGAAAAACAACAACATGAATGCCGAGTTCTAAACCTTTGTCATCCATTTTCTTGTCTACCCCACCGTACCTAAGCTCCATTACAACCCGGAAGACCTCTAAAAGTGTGTGAATTTGGTTTATGTAGTTAACGTAGAACCTATTTAAAAATTAAGAGTTGAAATTGCACACTTGATATCATGAGTGCTAAACACTTTAACCCCGAGAGATTTGGTGAGTAGTGTGAAGAAGTTTGCAGGTGAAGGAACACTCTGATATGATAATGCAGTGGATAGTTTGAATGGGTGAACCAGAAGCTTAATCGGGAAGGAGGAAGATAAGTTATGAATAACATCAGTTGTGTTGTGGAAAGAAGAAAATCCATGGTTGACCTCTGTGTTGTCTCTTACATCAATTGAGGACAAGCAATGAGTTAAGTTTGGGGTTGTGATCGGTCACCATTTGCACTTAGTTTTCATCATCCATCAAGCATGAATCTTCAAGAATCGGTAACATTTTGTTCTTTATTTTAGTTGATTTCTTAAGTTTATCGCATTTTATAAATTTTGGCTTGTTTTATGTTGCATTAGTAGTTCATCTCTTTTTGTCGCATTTTATGCATTTCTGTGTAGTACTGTTTGGTTTCCAGGTCCAACAATAAGCCCTAAAGATGCATACTGGACGAATGGAAGTCAAGGACATCTGCAAAGCGAGAAAGAAAAAAACAGGGGGCTGACACGGGTGCCCGTGTCAGCACGTGCAGAAGAGAGATGTTGGAATCAAGAAACCAGAGGGCTGACACGAGTGCCCGTGTCAGTTGACACGGCCCGTGTCAGCAAGGGCTGAGGATTTGAGATTGACAGAGAGCCAACACGGGTGCCCGTGTCACCTGACACAGCCCGTGTTGGCCAATTCACCCCATTTGCTGATTTTTAGTGTGTTAACCCCTGTGTACGTCTGGAGGGCAGTCTGGGTATTTCGTGATGTTTTTACTTGATTGGAAACTAGTTAGTCTGGATTTTGGTAAAGAGAGAGGGACTTTTGATCGTAGAAGAAAAAGACAGAAAGGAGAAGCGAGCTTGCAAGGTGTTTAGAGGAGAAGAGATCTTCAAGATCGGAAGAGATTGAAGATCAACCTTCATCAACAACAAATTGTAATGTATCTATTTTGTAATTTACTGTCTTTGAATATTATGAGAAGCTAAACCCCCCAATGCTAGGGGGGTGTCCCTGAATTGCTACTGTATGAACACTTTTTCTATGTTTTTATGATCATCGATGTTTTCTTTATTCAAATTATTATACAACGTTCTTAATGCTTTATTTTATCGGACAAATGGAATTTTGATCTATGGTTAAGGGTTAGGTCGGACAAACCACCTTATCGCTTCTTGTATAATAATACTTCGGTTTAATCACTTAGGAGTAAGGATCAAACCATAGTAGCAGTTAATTCTTGATCAATTGCATATTTCGTAACGTCAATTTGAGTAACTAAGGAATTAGGATTGAAATTGACTGTTAATGTTTTTCGGCTAAGGAATTAGAGAAGACAACTCTTGAGAACCAGTTTTGAATAATTACAACTAGATGTTATATAATATGAAAGTAGTGTAGTACAAAGCAATTGACACATCTTGCCTTAGCATGCTTCCTCATATCGGTTAACAGTTTTTATACGCTTTGTATAATTTATTCTCGTTCTTATTATTTTTGAAAACAATCATCAAACCCCCTATGATATTTTGTTCAATAGAATTATTATAAAGATTTGTACTTATTACACAGTCCTCGAGATCGATACTCGGGATAACTCCTATTTTATTACTACATTGGTGCAAATAGTACGCTTCCTATTTTACCGATCAGTGCCTAGGACACTTTGGGTGCTAACACCTTCCCTCTGTGTAACCAACCCCTTTAATTGTAATCTCTGGCATTTTATTAGTTTTAATTTGAAAACTTCTTATCTTTGGGTTTTGTTCGTACTTTTCCCTTTTCATTTGGAAACAATAAAAGCGCGGTGGTGACTCTGGTTTTATTGATGTTACGCTTACCCATCGCTTAATGGTCATGAATTTACCACTACAAAAACTAAGTGGCGATTCTGCTGGGTAGTAGTCCTCAGTGGGTTTAGCCTACTTTTTGTGTGTGTATATTTGTATATTTGGTGTTTGTACATGTTGTTTGTATGATATAATCTGTTTTTTATGCTTGGTGATCTCTGAGTGGTGGGATAAGTTCTAACCCGAACTTGAGTGCAATTAAGATAAGAGGATGGCATAGTCATGTTCAACTTGTGTGGAGTAGTCCTTAACAAATTGGCTTGAGATGCATTTACTCAATGGAGACCTCTTTAGAGTTACTGATGTCACACAAGTTATTTGTGGATAGGCATTACTTTCTTCGATTGAGGGTCCGAGAAGCTGAGGACCGTAGAAAATTTAACCCAACTTGGCCTATTTAGGACATAGTGCGGAGACTGTTCAAGTGTAGAGTTGATAACAGTTGTTACACGATACTACACTCAGACGAGTTTCTCTTGAGAATATTATGGGTTGATGAGTCAGTCATCCTAACCTGTAATATTCGATAGATGGGATCAAGACTCTGGGAACTTTTTAGAACATGATCTACAATTTTTTATCCTTAGTACACTCCTTTGGGATGGTTCTTAACCTGACTACATGCTTGTGACTCACAACAAACCCTTTGATTCTCGATTGATACGATCATGTCTCATCAATATCAATGGAATTTGGGTGTTGATAATGTGAAAACCATAATCCACCAAAATGGATGATTGATCTTGATGGTGACTTAATCCATCCCTTGACCTTTGTTTGTGTTTTCCTTGTGTGTGATCCCTTGTGTGTGATTGTTGCATTCATGCGCATCATAACATTCATCACAATTTTTTTTCAATGAAACAAAGGTCTTATTTGCAAATATTTTTAGACCATGGATTATGGACGAAGGAACACTAAGAAGTACAATTCCAGATGTCCTAATTTGAAAGAGCTAACGAAATTGTCATCCTTTATATTAGATCCTTTAGACTTCAAGCAACGTCATGGGAAGCTCTTGTCTGTGTTATCTACTGATGTGGTTGAAGGACTTCTGAGTCTTTTGGTTCAATTCTATGACCCTCTTTATCGGTGTTTCACTTTTCCTGACTATCAGCTTGTGCCTACATTGGAGGAGTATGCCCATCTCTTGGGTATGCCTGTATCCAACAAAGTAACTTTCAATGGATTAGAGGAGATTCCCAGATATCATATCATAGAAGAAGCTTTTCATCTGAGTAAATATGAGATTGTTACTCATTTGGTGAAGAAAGGAGGTATTCTTGGGTTAACTTCTGACTTCCTCATTGGTAGAGCTACTATTTTTGCTCAGGCCAATGGCATGGATGATTTTGAAGCTATTTTTTGTCTTGCTCATCTTTGGTTTAGCCTTGTTCCCTAACATTGACGGTTTTGTTGATGTTAACACCATTAGAATCTTCTTGATTCAAAATCTTGTTCCGACTCTGTTGGGTGACATGTATTTCTCTTTGCATTTTAGGGATTCTAAAGGTAGTGGGACTATTGTGTGTTGTGTTCCTCTCCTCTACAAGTTCTTTATTTTGCACTTGCCTTAGACGCCTGCTATTTTGGAGAACAAGCAATGTCTACGGTGATTTTGCACTTGACTTATGTATCTCACTAATGATGATATTGTTTGGTATGATTCTGCATTGGGTAGCTTGGATATTATTGATAGTTGTGGTGAGTTCTCTAATGTGCCTCTTATTGGTACACAAGGAGGAATCAACTACAACCGTGTATCGGCTCGTCATCAACTTGGGTTCCCCTTGAGAGATAAACCTAATAACGTTCAGTTAGAGGGTTTATTCTATCAGGAGGGTAAAGATCCCTAACATTTTAAGAATAGGATGATGCATGCTTGGCATAATGTACATAGGAAGGGAAGACCCGAGCTTGGTCCATGCATGTATGTAGCTTTGGGAGCTTACACTATTTGGGTGAAGAAGAGAGCTTTGGAGCTGAAGATGTCGTACGCTTATGAAAGACCTGTGTCTGTGGTTATGGCTGAGCCATCAACTCTCATTAACTAATATATAGAGAAGTTGGAAGACGCACTTGCCAAGATGGAGCAAGAGAAAGATATATGGGAAGAGCGGTTCCATGCTTTGAACCAAAAGCATGAGGAGTTGCAACTTGAGTCAAAAGACAAGGATGCACTTATTGAGATTCTTGAAGATCATGTAGTGAAGAGACAGAGAGACCCAGAGGGTTTAGTTGCCTCTAGCATGCCTCTGCCTTCCGGTGCTTAGGATGATAGTTTCCTTTTCTCTTGTATTTGACCTTTGGAATCTAAAAATGAAACTCAGTGTAATCCTTCCAAATTCTCTGAATAAAAGGAGTTTTTATAGTCAATCGAATTATTATTACTAATTATTATTAATTGAATATATTTATATTTGCAAATAAGGCTTCATATATTCCTTGAAATTAAAAATAATAAACAACATTGCATTTCACGCATCATTGACATAATAGGTTTCTTCTACTAGATGTCTTATCAGTTCTTCTTCTGTACATCAGCCAAGCTGACTCACCATTACAACACTCACATTAATCGGCTGAAGAGAATGAAGCATCTAGAGCAAGAGAATAGAGAGTTGAAGGATGAGATCGCCTGACTTACGGAACTGATGGAATCTGTGATTGCTGCTCAGAACCAGTCATCACTGTCTCCTGCAACCCCTCCTCCTTAATGGATTCTCATCTCTGAGATTGCTTCGTCGTCTGTAATTGTGACTGCTGCCAGCCATCTCATTCCTACTATGCCTACTGGATTACCTTGGGGAATGCCACCAAATTTCATGCTAGAGAGGGTATGCGCCAATGTCTGTTTCTCTACAAGCACCTAGCCTGGCCATGTCAGTGCCTCCTCCCATCGTTCATACTCTGCCTCGTGTTGAGGAGACTATCTATCACTCTGAGTCGTCTGAAGGTCCAGATGTCTATGAGAAGATAGATGAGATGAAAGATCAATTTCTTAAGTTGCACAAGGAATTCAAAACTATGAGAGGAAAAGACTTATTTGGAAAGAGTGTTGCTGAACTCTGTTTGGTTCCCAACATTAAGATTCCGATGAAATTCAAGGTCCCAGACTTTGAAAAATACAAAGGGAATACTTGTCCGTTGAGATATCTTGTTATGTATGCCAGGAAAATGTCTACTCAAACTGATAATGATCAATTGTTGATTCACTACTTTCAAGACAGTTTAATTGGTGCTACCCTCAGATGGTATATGGGTCTGGATAGTGCTAGCATTCATACTTTCAATGACTTGGGTGAGGCCTTTGTCAAGCAGTATAAGTATAACGTCGATATGGCGCCAGATAGAGATCAGTTGAGGTCTATGTCTTAGAAGGACAAGGAGACATTTAAAGAATATGCTCAGAGATGGAGAGAATTAGCTGCTCAGATTAGTCCTCCTCTTGAGAAGAAGGAAATGACTAATATTTTCCTGAAGACACTGAGTTCATTTTACTATGAACACATTATTGCAAGTGCCCCCAATGATTTTACTGAGATGGTAAACATGGGGATGAGATTAGAGGAAGGAGTCCGTGAAGGACGTTTGTCTAAAGATGAGGTGTCAGCTAGCCAGAGGTATGGTGGGAGTTTCTCTATGAAGAAGGAGGGAAAAAAATTCAGTGTCAGTGGGGAGGCAGAGGAGGCCTCATGTAAGGAAAAGTTCTCAATACCGTCAATGTCAGCACCAAGTTTCTTCAGTAATTCCAGTTTTTTCCAATAATTCCAACAATCAATCAGTTCCAATTCAGCAACAACAACATCAAAAACAACTGCAACAAAGAACCAACTACAACAACAACAATCATCATCAGCAAAATTTTGAGAGCAAAAAGGTCGCCTTTGACCCTATTCCTATGACGTATGCAGAGTTGTATCTGTCATTGGTACTTACGAATCTTATTCAGCCAAGAAACCCTCCGCAAATTCCCGAGCCACTACCATGGTGGTCCAAACCTGATCTTCATTGTGCTTTTCCCCAAGGAGCCCCTGGTCATGAGATAGAGAATTGTTATCCGTTGAAATATGAAGTTTAGAAGCTTGTGAAGAGTGGTATGGTGTCCTTTGAGGACAGGGCGCCAAATGTCAAAGCCAATCTGTTACCTGCTCATGGTAACGCTTCTGTCAATATGGTGGATGACTATCCACGGAATTTCAGAGTTTTTGATGTGAGGTGTATCCGAAGATCTCTAGTGAAAATGCATAAAACTCTCTGTTTAATTAGTGACTGTGAACATGACCATGATGGTTGTGTGATTTGCAGTATCAACCCCCGTGGGTGTATGATTGTCAAAAGGGATATCCAGAACTTGATGGATAAGAATGTAATCTAGATTCAACAGTCGAGGGATATGGGAAATGATGTGAATGTCATTGTGCCGGTATTCAAGACCCCAGAGCAGTTAGTTATTCAATTTGATAGCATCATCTGCAATAATGTCAATAAATCAGTATCGCTGTTGGTTATACGGTTAACTGGCCCCGTCCCTTATTCATCTAATAAAGTTGTTCCATACTAGTATAATGCCACAATGTTTGAAAATGGTCAAGAGGTTCCCCTACCAGTTGCAGACTCAATGGTAAACATTGTAGATATTACGAAGGTGACCCGTAGTGATCAGGTGTTCAGTCCAGTGTTTTCGAAAGTTATGGAAGATGTTTATGTAGGGAAGAAGGCAGAGATTCCTGCAGTAAATCCGGATAGTACTCCAATGTGTCAGTCTGGTGAATCCAGCAAATCGAAGACTAACGATGATGATGAGGTGTTACGAATGATCAAGAGAAGTGAATTTAACATTGTGGAACATCTGCTCCAAACACCGTCAAATATCTCTGTGCTGTCATTATTGATGAATTCTGAAGCGTATAGAGAAGCATTGCAGAAAGTGTTGTAACAAGCTTGTGTTGAACACGATGTTACCGTGGATCAGTTTGACCACATTATTGCCAACATCAATTCTTGTATCAATTTGAGTTTTTGTGATGAAGAACTTCCTGAAGAAGGCAGGAATCACAATTTGGCATTACATATTCGATGAATTGCAAGGAGGATGCATTGCCCAATGTTTTGGTTAACACAGGTTCATCGTTGAATGTACTACCAAAGTCAACTCTAGCAAGACTTTCTTATCAAGGGGCACCAATGAGGTACATTGGTGTTGTTGTTAAAGCGTTTGACGGTTCTCATAAAACTGTCATTGGAGAAGTGGACCTTCTAGTGAATATAGGCCCGAATGATTTCCAAATTACTTTTCAAGTGATGGATATCCACCCGGCCTATAGCTGCTTGTTGGGAAGGCCATGGATTCATGAAGCTGGAGCTGTGACGTCTACTCTACACCAAAAGTTGAAATTTGTGAAGAATGGAAAGCTTGTCGTGGTTGGTGGAGAGAAGGCATTGCTGGTGAGCCATTTGTCATCTTTCACTATGTTGATGCTAATGAGGAAGTTGGAACGGCGTTCCAAGCTTTGTCCATTATTGAGGAATTAAAGAAAGTTAGGGCACCCATGTCTTTTTTGAAGGATGCGCAATAGGCTATTCAGGATGTCAGTATTGATAAGTGGGGTCGTGTTGTGGAAGTCGCCGAGAACAAGAACATGGCAGTGCTAGGATTTCAACCAGGGCCATTCAACGCCAAACTCAAGGTTATGCAATCAATTTTCCATATCGGAGGATTCATTCATGAGATGATCAACACTAAGCTGCAATTATTAAAGATAGTGATGAAGACGAAGCTAGCGTCAACTTTGTGACGCATGGCCAGACTTGCAACAACTGGGTCGTTGTTGATGTTCCTACTGTTATTCACCATTCTAAGTAATTTGTTTTCATTTATTGTAAGAAAAATCATTCTTCTATACCTAAGGGAGAAGTGAACATTGTTGGGCATTTTCCTTATTATCATCAATGAAATACAATTTTATTCATCCACATCTATGTTGTTTTATTTTTACTTTTTGTTTTTTCTGAAAAATGGTAATCACAAAAAACATAAATAAATAATAATCTTCCATCTGCATATTATTTGTTTACACTCCACTTCTCCAAAATCAGAATATCGAATCATTATGCAGGTTGGTTCTCAAACCCATTGAATATAATGGTCATACTCCCTCTCCAAACTTTGATTTTCCTGGGCTTGAAGCTGAGGAAGAAAATGACGATGAAGAAGTATCTGATGAGTTATCCCGTCTACTTGAGCACGAGGACAAATCCATTCAGCCGTTCGAAGAGCAGATTGAATTAGTCAACTTGGGTTCCAAGGATGATGTACATGAAGTCAAGATTGGGTCTCAATTGTTTCAAGAGGCTAAGAAGGGGTTGATTGATCTTCTTAGAGATTATTCTGATGTGTTTGCTTGGTCCTATCAAGACATGGCTGGCTTGGATTCTGAGATTGTGGAGCATAGATTGGTGTTGAAACCAGAATGCCCGCCGGTCAAGCAGAAGTTGAGAAGAACTCATCCTGATATGGCAGTATTATAGAGGAAGTGCAAAAGCAAATCGATGCTGATTTTATTTTTACCTCCAAATATCCGCAATGGATGGCCAATATTGTGCCTGTTCCGAAGAAAGATGGAAAAGTCCACATGTGTGTTGATTATATAGATTTGAACAAAGCTAGTATGAAAGATGATTTTCCCCTGCGACACATTGATATGTTGGTAGACAATACAACTAAACTCAAAGTCTTTTCGTTTATGGACGGATTTTCCGGTTATAATCAAATCAAGATGGCACCAGAAGATATAGACAAGACCATATTCATTACACCTTGGGGAACATTTTGTTATAGAGTGATTCCTTTCGGTTTAAGGAATGTTGGCACAACATACCAGAGAGCCATGACCATTCTTTTCCATGATATGATGCATAAAGAGATTGGAGTTTGTGTTGATGATATGATTGCTAAATCAAGTGATAAAGAAGTGCATGTTGAGAATTTGTTGAAGTTATTCCAGCATTTGAGGAAGTATAAACTCCACTTGATTCCTAATAAGTGTACTTTTGAGAAGCAAGTCAGAGGTTTTCTTGGCCGCTTGAATTACATTTCAAGATTTATGTCGCATATGACTGCCACATGTGCGCCAACTTTCATGCTTCTTCAGAAAGATCAGTCTTGTGATTGGACCAAGGAATGCTAGAAAGCTTTTGATAATATCAAAGAGTATCTACTTGAGCCTCCAATTCTGTATCCTCCTTTTGAAGGAAGACCTTTGATCATGTATTTGACTGTGCTTAAAGAGAGTATGGGTTGTGTTCTTGGTCAGCAAGATGAATCTGGGAAGAAAGAATATGCAATTTACTACCTCAGTAAGAAATTCAATGATTGTGAGACTCGGTATTATATGCTTGAGAAAACATGTTGCGCATTGGCTTGGGCTTCTAAGCGTGTGCTCTAGTATATGTTGAATCATACTACTTGGTTGATATCCAAAATTGATCCAATCAAGTACAATTTTGAGAAGCATGCTTTAACTAGAAGGATTGCCCGTTGGCAGATGTTGTTATCTGAGTATGATATTGAATACCGATCTCAGAAAGCTATTAAAGGTAGTGTGTTGGCTGACCATTTGGCTCACTCGCCTATTGAAGATTATCAGTCAGTGCAATATGATTTTCCCGACGAAGAGATTTTACACTTGAAGATGAAAGATTATGATGAACCGTTGCTTGAAGAAGCGCTAGAACCTGGTTCCCATTGGGGCATGGTATTTGATGGAGCTGTTAATTCGTATGGTAATGGCATTGGGGCAGTGATTATTACTCCTCAAGGCATACATTTTCCGTTTATAGCTAGACTGACCTTCAAATGTGCAAATAATATGGCTGAGTATGAAGCTTGCATTATGGGGCTTGAAGAGACCATTGATCTCTGAATCAAGTATCTTGACATCTATGGAGATTCAACTTTGATGGTGAATCAGATCAAAGGTGAATGGGAGACTAATCAACCCGGGTTGATACCATATAGAGATTATGATAGGAGGATTTCAACTTTCTTTACAAAGTTTGAGTTTCATCATATCCCTCGAGATGAAAACCGGATGGCAGATGCTCTTGCAATGTTGGCTTCAATGATTGTGGTGAATTTTTGGAATGAGGTTCCTAATTTGACTGTGATGCGTCTTGATATGGAAATTCATATATTTTCTATTGATGAAGTCAAAGATGAAAAGCCATGGTATTATGATATCAAATGTTTCCTCCAAAGTCAGATTTATCTATCTGGGCATCTTTGAAAGATAAGAAGACTTTGAGAAGATTACCTGGCAAGTTCTACCTGAATGTTGATGTGATTTACAAGAGAAATTTCGATATGGTTTTTCTCAGATGCGTGGATAGACACGAAGCAGACCTATTGATGACCGAAGTCCACGAAGGTTCCTTTGGTACTCATTCCAATGGACATGCTATGGCAAAAAAAGATGTTGAGAGTAGGTTACTACTGGCTGACAACGGAATCTGACTGTTGCAACTTTATGAAGAAGTTCCATAAGTGTCAAATTTATAAGGATAAGATTCATGTTCCTCCGACACTGTTGACCGTCATTTCCTCTCCATGACCCTTCTCCATGTGGAGAATTGACATGATTGGCAAGATTGATCCCAAAGCTTCAAACGGACATCGTTTCATTTTGGTGGCTATTGATTATTTCACAAAGTGGGTTGGAGAGGTATCGTACGCTAATGTGACCAAGCAGGTGGTGGTCTGATTTATCAAGCATCATCTTATATGCCGGTATCGTGTGCCAAGCAAGATTATTACTAATAATGAGTCAAACTTGAATAATAACATGGTGGAAGCTCTTTGCAAACACTTCAAGATTGCAAATCCTAATTCTTCTCCCTGCAGGCCCAAGATGAATGGGGATGTTGAAGTTGCAAATAAGAACATTAAGAATATCATTCAGAAGATGGTTGTGACATACAAAGATTGGCATGAGATGCTCCCATTTTCTTTGCATGGGTATTGTACATTCGTCCACACTTCAATAGGGGCAACCCTTTTGTTGGTTCTAAGTGTTGGCAGCAATTTTGGTAAAACAAAGAGTGTTCACAAGATCTTGTGTGTTATGTCTTAACATAATATATCCTATGTACCTGCTGGAGCTTAAGAAACATAATTATGCAGGATTGTTTCAAAATGTCATACACCATGTCATGGCATCTGATATTATGTACCTGCTGGAGCGTAAGAAACATAATTATGCATGATTGGTTCAGGATGTCATACACAATGTCATGGCATCTGATATGTATGTAACCTGCTGGAAATTATAAAAGGAATTATGGAATTATGCAGGATTGTTCCAGGATGTCAGACTCGATGTCATGACATCCTGTACACAAAACATTCAGTATGAATGTCTGGTGTTTTGTGATTGCGCATTTAATGGAAATCTATGTATGATTGAAGATCTGATTTGCAGGCGCATGCAATCATTAATTACAACCTGATTTACTTATTTTCCAAGGAGATCTAACCAGTTGTCATGAAAAGATTTAATTGGAAAATAGATTTAGGGTTTTCAAGATGTCCAAGCCCAGCTGAAAGCTTCTATAAAAGGGGACTTGGAAAACCTGATTTCACACACAACCAATATTGAGCGAAATACTGAGTGACAGCTAGGGTTTGTGTCTTGTTTAGTCGTAAGACTTGCAGGCCATTCAAGTCATCCATAGATGATTAAATTGGTCTGATTTGTGGTTGTAATTTTTCACTAAAAGCTTGTAAGCAAGAGTGTGCGTCTACTTGATCAAAGCTGTTAAGCAAGATCAAGTGTGTGTCTAATTGATCAAAGCTGTTAAGCAAGATAAAGTGTGTGTCTACTTGATTGAAACTGTGAAGTAAAATCAAGTGTGTGTTATTGAAAAGTGTTTTCTTTTCTCAAGGAATTGTTGTTTAAAATCACAGGTGTGATTGTAGGGAAGTGAGTGGGTTCTCATATCTAAGAGTGCTTAGGTAGAAATTGCACGGGTGTCGCATCGTGCGAAAAACCGGCGGGAAAAGAAAGAAACAACAGAGCCGCCACCGTGCGTTATTTATCCCAAAAGAGGGAAAGGAAACGCTCGAAGTAAACCTAGGAAAAAAACATGGTCTCGCGACCAAAAGAATGGGTTCGGGAGTCGGTTATGCGAAGGGAAGGTGTTAGGCACCCTACGCATCCGTAGTACTCTACGGGATCCACGCACACTAGAAAGGAAAATTGGTTGCTAAAACGCTGCTCAAACACACACACACTGGCTGAAAGAGACAAAAGAGACTGACTGAAACTGACTCGGCAGGATGTCGCATCCTGGGCCTACTTAGTCTATCAGGCATAGACATCAGAGTCGAAGTAGTTCGGACTGGGGAAACGACACATGCTCGCTAGGATATCGCATCCTATGCATACGTATCTTCTCGGACGAGAGAAGAATCAGAGCATTCGTAGCTCGGCTGACACGCACACAAACAAACACACAAAGGCAAACGTGGAGCCCGACTGCCAATTGCTGGACTTACATCAGCATCCGAACCTAAACACACGCACACTGGAACCCAAATGCCACTCGATGGACTTACATCGGCTTCCAAGCACACAACAACACAACAAGTTGATAGGGAGTCGGGGACTCGAGCCTATAACTGCCAAACAACACACACAAAAGAAAAGAAAGGCGCCCGGAGAGATCAGCTCAATCTCCTGCCTACATACTTCATCTGGTGTGAAGATCAGGGAGATGTAGTTCCCCTACGCAGGGACAAGGATCTAGCCTAACCAGATAACAGAGGGAGACACAACTCTAGGGAGACTACGACTCGAGCCTAGATGTTGTCATGCAAAAGTCAACCCTAAGTTAAGGTTTCTAGCTAAATGGCACAAGGGCCAACCTATCCTGAACAGACACAGGAAAAAGCAAAGTCTCGATTGCAACTAGGGCAAGAGAAAAGGGATATCTCAATCACAACAGGGGTGAGAGAAGAGAATTAGCGTTAGTGGTTAGTCAAACTCGGCAAGACATCGCGTCTCGTGCCTACGTATCTCACCTGAATGTGAGAATCAGAGTTGCCGTAGTTCGGCCGAACAACTCTAAGCATGGCTCACACAGGGAGTAAGCCACACAGACTTGACTTGCACAGGAAGCAAGTCAAGCACAACCTATCTTGCACAGGGGCAAGTCTGAGCTAAACCTAAAGAGGCAAAGCAAACAGGCAAACATAAACACGTACAGCATGAAATAAACACACCAACAAGGGGGCTCAAACATCAAGGGTTAGGCACTAGGGCCAACTGGAATAGGGTCAGTGTGCTCTTAACCTTGCCATTGAGAGGCTAAGGTGAAGCAGATGAAAGGAGATGAGGGGTGTGCCTCATTGCTTCTATCCCTGGCCTGGGAGAGCATTTGACAAGAATGTGTGGGTTCAGAAAGTGGGAACCCTTCTACACATTTAAAACTGACTCAACTGTGCAATTGCACAAGATCTTGGGTTTTTATCTGAGATGCATCAACACAATGGTGTGAGCAAAACAGAAGACACACTGAATAGCAGGGGATAGGCTACTTATCCCTTGGGTTCTGCCAATTGCCTCTTCGCTTAGGAGGTCTTTGACTCTGTACAGGGACAAAGTAAACATACACAAACATTGCCTCTTAAGGAGGACTTCAGACAGTTTGCCCGGCCAAAATAACAAGCCGGGACTCCAGACTACATGAAGTAAAAGAGATTATACCTCAAGCAATTTGCTAAAAAGCAAAGCAAATCAAGTTCAGAGAACTTAAGCAACTAAAGTACCTGCAAAAGTCAAACAGATCAGTTCACAGTTCCACAGTTAAAACCAAAAGGAATGGATAAACAGTCAACTACAGAAGGTCAGCTGTGCAAAGCAAGACTTAAACACATGAGTCAAACCATCTGCAAAACAAAAGTTAGTTCACATGTAAACAAAACCAATCACATTTGCATGATCTCAATGGCAATGGTGCTTAACCTGAAACAGAAACTCAATAGTAAGCACAAAAGACCACTAGGACTAGCCTAGGGTCAAGGATAAAAGAAAAAAGTCAAAGCAGCAAGGAAAAGTCAACCAAAACCAAAGTCAAACATTTGAGAAGCTATCACAATTGGTTTCAAACTCAAATCATGCATTATGATCAATTCATGAACATTTGAAGTCAAAGTAAGGCAAAAGGGAGCATACAAAAGTCAACAGAATGACTTGCATCAAAAGTCAACCCAAGCATTTTCAAAAATCATCAAATAAATCATACTCAATCCTAACATCTAACATGGTATGCATGTAAAATTTCATGGCATTTGGATGAGAGGAAGGCAGTCAAATAAAACCATGAAGTCAAACCAATTTCAAGTAAGCACAATGAAAGTCAACAAGCATGGGTCAACTTCAAAAAATCATATCAAATTGAAAACAGAAGAGAAATGAATGAGATTAACACCAATGCAAAGCTTGAGATGTCTAGTTATCACATATGAAATTTCAAGATCATACAATATGGCATGAGAATTTCCCAAAAGGAATGGCAAGGCATAGCACAAAAAGTCAACAAATGACTAAGCATGGAAGAAAATTCTCAAACAAATTGGAAACAGAACAATTAATTCTAGGAAAATTCATACATCAACTAGACATATAAAGAATCAATCATGCGAAATTTGGGGTCAATTGGATGCAAGGAAACATGTCAACAAAATTAGGGAAAATGCATGTTCATGTTGTGACACCAAATGTAACACATAACTTCAAAAATTCATAACCAGCAAACCACAAATGGGAAATCCACAAACTTTATATCAAAATGAAGGTGAACATGTCTAGTTTCATCACAAAAATTTTCAAGGGCAATGGATGTATCATGAGTATTTCACAATTGAAATGGCCAAGGGTATCAATATTGCATACATGTTGGGAAAACAATCACCATTTAAAATCCAGCCAATGAAAAAATTAATAAAAATTCATAATTAAATACTAGACACATTCATGAACCTTATGGAAAAAATCTCATGATTTTTGGATTTTATTTGGATGAAATATGAATTATTGAAGATGAGTGAATATTTGAGCAAAACATGAACAAATCAATATGGCATAGGTCAAAGCAAAGTCAACGCAGTGGCAGTTTTGTAATAAAGCGTTTCATTTAACAAAACTCAGCGTTTCAAAGGGACACGGGAAATGTTGTGGTTGGCTCAATCTCAATGAAACAGTGCTACGAAGAACAACAGCCAATCATCAAGGTTTCTGGGAATCTCATGTATAAACCCTAGGGTTTCATGTAACAACAGCAACATGCATTCAACATTCATGCATCAATCCAACAAAATGAAAACCAATCAACAACACATAAACAGCATGGCATGGCAAGCAATCACAGTATGTCCACGCAACAACTAAACAGCCATAAACCAAACATGTTCATGCGAATTTTCTGGGTTCTTCCAGGGTTCATGAACAGGGCATGCTCCTCTTCATGGTTCATCATCAATTTAAATAGCAGGGTCAACAGCATGGCAATAACAGGATGTTCATGCAATCACAAGTAATAATAGTAAACATGATTTTGGAAACAAACTAAGGTTTTAAAATAACAGCAGCATGTGTTCATCATCATTCATCATTAAACCACAACTTTTGAATTGAAACAAGCACACAGCATGGCAATGATAACATTCTTCATGTAACCAATCATCATAGACAACGAATCAGCACAAACAGGAATTTCTGGAAATGAGTCTTAGGGTTTTCAAAACAGAACAACAATTAGCTTCATCATTCATGAACTCGAAAATTCAAACTGTCCAGGAATAGAAATTGAGCACACTAATAGCTTCATCAAACATTAAGCAGCATAAATCCACCAATGATTTTCATTGCATCAACAAAATATGAGCAAACCGATGAAAAATAAGTTTATGCAACAAAAATAAAATCCAGATTTCTCAGCTATCAAGTAACCATTTGACATGATTCAAATCTTAAATCCACCTACTAAGTAAGACCTACATGTTGTGTAGCAAGATTTTGAAAAATAATGAAGTCGAAAATTCACCTGATTTGGGAAAGCTCAATGAAACAGTACTGTCTGGAGTGATGCAAGCTTTAAACAAGTCTTCCTCGTGGTTTAGAATGAAGGATCCTTGAGGTTGTATGACTCAAACTTGCTTGGAATTCCTCAATGCTCTAACTGCCATGGTTGGGTGTTGAAGTAGCAGCTGGGAAATAGAGCTTTACAGATGTGAAACAGTGGTTGAAATAGACCCACAATGTTGTTCAGTTGATGAAACACTCAGTCCAGCTCTTGATTCTTTGGGAGTTTTGGAAGATTTTCGAAAAATGCAAGAAGATGGAATTGAGAGAGAATCAGTTTTTCTGTGTGAATGGAGGCTTGTCTAGGGTTGAAATGTGACAGAAAAATGCTTTTATTGGTCTGTTTAAGCTCCTCTAATCAAGTGGTAAGTTGGTTTTGTCTTAATGAAGTGATTTGCAAAAGTTGCTAATTTTGTACAAGTGAACATGGAGGTGTAAACTGTACACGAAAATGGGCTTGGCAAGGCTGCAAAAGACCAACAATTTGCTGTTTGTGGTTTGCTTAGTGATTGCTAACATTGCCCTTACTTAATGATGCTATTTGCCAAAGTTACCAATTTTGCATTTTGGTCCAAAATGATAGCATGATGATGAAATGAACATGGTTTAGGAATTGGAACAAGTTTCAAACATGATATGAAAGCAATCTCAATTGGCAAAATGGTGAAAAAAGTCTTAATTCAAAAAGTCAAAGTTTGGTCAAACTTTGAATTTAAAAGGAAAAGGTCAAAAAATGCCATTTTGATTGGCAAGGTTTTGGAAAGTGAAATTTATATTTTTGGAAAGAGGATGAAAAATGTGGTTTGTAGGAAAAAAACCCCACCAAATTTGGCCTTATGGTTTGGGAGATATGCCCCTTTGAAGTTCAAAAATTGGTGAAAATGAATTGATCATATCTTGACAACCATGCATGGGATTTGAGAGTTCTTGGACTTTTTGAAAATGGGAGAACAAGATCTTCAACTTTCATGTTGGGCAAAAATTCATTTGAAGCTTGTATCATGATGCAAGTTGAGGATCAAGAAGTTTCCATTTTTGGCAGTTGAAATTACAGGTCCAGTTTCTATTTTTGGAAATTTTCTGATTGGCTTCAAATTCTTCCATGATGTTGATTGCCAAGACATATAAGGCCTATTAGGACATGGATAAGCTCTTTCAAACCATTTCCATCCATCAAAACCAAAGAATCAACCACAGTTGACCAAGTTTGACTTTTCTAGGGTTTTGGACTGACTGTGCACTTCTGATGAATTCCAAACCCTAGTTCCTTGAGACTTTGACTTCAAATGATGTCCCAAGACATATGGACTCTTGATTATTGACCATGGTGTCCAAATTCCACAAGAATGGCCACCATCCACTGCTTTGACTGATTGTTGATTGTTTAGGGTTTCTGATTGTCTGTGTATGAACTGATGACCTTTGAGCCTTCAACCCTTGACTTGAACACTTCAAATAGACCTCCAAGTCATGTGAACTTGTTGGAAAAACCCTAGGGCTTTGATTCCTTGAGAAACAACTTTGCTTGATTGGTTGACTGATCTCCTGATCAGTTTGACCTAATTCTTGCTTGCTTGCTCTTGAGGCAACTGGGGACAATGCAAATGCTATGCAATGTATCATGATATGCTATGACTTAATATGAAATGATATGCACAATGATAGGTGCAAATTTGAGGTGTTACAGCTGCCCTTATTCAATCAGCTGGGAACCCGAACGAATGAGAGCAACGGCTGTCAGACTTTCAGGGTAAACAGGGATTGAATACAAAAGAACCGTAGAAATTTGCACCGACTGGATATAAAACAAAGATAACCATGTCATTTACCGATGACAACTGCATGACAGCTTCAGAAAGGCCAAAACCATTTACCGATGGTTGGAGAACTGGAACCCTGATATTTACCGATATCAACTTCAGCACGACCATTTACCGATGGTGGCTGGGGAAAACAGACTTCTGAAAAACAAAACCATTTACCGATGGTTAAAGCTTGATATTTACCGATATCAACTTCAGCACGACCATTTACCGATGGCTGCTGGGAAACAATTGATGTAGGAAGGAAGCAAGACCATTTACCGATGGTGGCTTCAAAGAAAACTTGACATTTACCGATGCCAACCTAGCAAGACCATTTACCGATGGCTGCTGCAACTGGGAATTCGATATTTACCGATATCGAAGAAAACTGGGCCATTTACCGATGGCATCTCCGCTTGGGGAGGAACAAAATCTTTGTGGTGATACCAGACAAGACGTTTACCGACAACTTCTGGGGATTTTGATTTTATTAACAAGAGAACAAAGAATGACCAGACATTTACCGATGACTGGGATGAGACACGATGTTTACCGACATCGAAAGATGATGTTTACCGACATCAAAAAGAATGACCAGACATTTACCGATGACTGGAGTGAGGCACGATGTTTACCGACATCGAAAGATGATGTTTACCGACATCAAAAGAAATGACCAGACATTTACCGATGACTGGGGTGATACTCGATGTTTACCGACATCGAAAGATGATGTTTACCGACATCAAAAAGAATGACCAGACATTTACCGATGACTGGGGTGAGAAATTTATTGGGGAAACACAAACAAATATTTGCAACTGGAAACCAGATAGGACATTTACAGATGACTCTACTGGGGATTTTTGTTGGGGATTATCAGACATTTACCGATGACTGATGGAACGACTCGATGTTTACCGACACCGAAACAATGGCGTTTACCGACACCAAAAAATGACCAGACATTTACCGATGGCTGGGGTGAGACTCGATGTTTACCGACACCGAAGCAATGGCGTTTACCGACACCAAAACAAAGAAGACACACGCGGGTGCTGACATGACACTTACTGGTATCACAAGATCAAAACTGAGATATGTTAAGGCAAGACTGATCACTTGCTGGGGGTCTCACTGGGGGAGAAACAAACTTTTGTCACCATCGGGTGAGGAAATAAACCTCTGTCACCATCGGGTGAGGAGATAAACCTCTGTCACCATCGGGTGAGGAAATAAACCTCTGTGGGGATAAGCAAAATCTGAATGCTGTCAAAGCAACTGTAGCAGACTTGGTGCTGATGTGGAACAAAGATGATCCGCCTCCGCCGGGGATACGGTCTGATGTGGCTTCGAACACATGAATGCATATGTTTGAATTTTTCTATGGCGTAATGCTCCATCTGGAATGGAAATGCTACGCAGTTTTGAGGATGCAATGATTACTATATGCAATGCAATATGATAAGAACGCTGCGGGGAGAGATACACAGGATGACTGTGCTGAGGAATCTTCAAGATACTTCCACTGGGGGAGACAAATCAACTGCTGGGGATGGCCAACAATACAACTCCACTAGGGGAAGACAAGGCAACTCACTGGGGAGTAAGAAAGCAACCCTGCTAGGGAAAACAACGGTAAACTGCTGGAGATAGCCCAATCAACCCACCAAAAATTCCGCTTGGGGAAATAAATGCTCCGTTGGGGAAGATAATCCAGGTAACTCTTCTGGGGATAAGGCTCATACAAACCTCAGATACAAAAAACTCTGCTTTGGGGAATAACTTGTTACTTCGCCGGGGACGACCCACATAATTCACGAGTAGAAACAACTCAGCTGGGGATGCAGGTATCGACCTGCTATGAAAACCTGTCCCGTTCCACTGGTGGGATAAACTCTGCTGGAGAAATATTTCATGAAACCCGCTCCACTCGGGGATCAAGGTCACGACAGCGAGCAAACAGGAAGGAACGCCATGGATACCGGGTTGTAGGTATGAAACGGGTGACCGACCAAAGCGTGAATTGGTTTGAATGCCATAAGTACATCGACCTGATCGTCGGAAACTTCTTCGGTCTAAATACCGGCAAAGCATAAGTACATCGACCTGATCGTCGGAAACTCCTTCGGTCTGAATACCGGCAAAGTTGGCCTGAGTGCCAAAGCGTGAATTGGTTTGTGTTCCAAACACTCAACATCCTGAAGAGGGCTAGAAAAGCAGTCTTGTTAAAGGATGGACATTCGATTCCACAAGGAATACGAATCTTACTCTGCTGGGGAGGACGACTTCGACCCAAGAGCGCATGAGACATATTATCTATAGCCGTCAAAACGTAGATAATATACTCGCATGGAAGATTATCCATAACCGGGTTGTAGGTTGTTAAATGAATAATCGACCGAAAAGAAAGGCCTCTGGGTACCAGATTAGGTATGCAAAAGATGACCAATCAGGTGAGGATAAAGTTGCTAACTTGGAGCAAGTATCCAAAAAGAAGGTGAAGACCCAATGGGGACAATACTGCTTGATCAAGGCAAGTATCCAAAGGGGACAAGACCATTAACATCACAAAGAGGGGATTACATCTACCGGTTTGTAGGCAGAAAACCACGGAAAAGTAACCAGTCATCATCGGGATGAGCACAAAGGGTTAACTCCAACAAGGGGATGAAAGTGGGATTTTACAACTACCAGCTAGTGGGTAGAAAACCACAAAGATAGGACTTACAACTACCGGTTCGTAGGTAGAGGCCAACAAATTCTGCTGAGGATAAGATGAATGAGTGCCGGTTAGTGAGTGACTATTCATTTATGCCCCAAGGAAGCACAAGAGACAACAGAAAGCCAATTTTAGGATTGATCCAAAAAGGCAGACTGAAACAAGACTCATCCTAATGAGGAAAGAACTCAATAGGGAAAACCCATCCCAATGTGTGTTGGGAGGGAACGGAAGCAACCGTCATCCACGAGGATGTATCTCAGTGGGGAAATGGTAGGAAAGGATAGACACTTTCTGCTTAAGGGGTAGACTCTACATGGAGAGATCGGACACACCCATATTTGCTTGAGGAAAATCTACTGGAGAGATTTGTATTACCAAATAGCAGAAGACAACCATCAACAGATACACGGCAACAGCTGCATCATGAGTACCTGAGTGCTATGATTATGCATGTATGTTTTATACCTAAAATGTATGATGAATGCTGACAAACAGACATGTTCAACATGCAGGTCCAGGAATCAATCATCCGGAGAGAAAACCAAAGTCACCATCCTGCAGGGGAGGAAAGCTACCAGAGGCCTCCGGAGGGATCGTCAGTCACAACCGGAGAACAGAGTTCAACATACAGGCGCACGTGCCACAACAACTTGTGCTGGAAATCAGGGATACCAAGAAGCAACCAGATTTCTGATGAGGAATACAAAAGCATTGATAAAGCTCATCATGCCAACAACTCCGCTAGGGGATTCACCTGAGGGCATGACATAGTACTGGGATGTTGATCTACCAAATACTGAATCTTCAAAGAAAAACACCCACGTTGGGGGAGAGAGGAAGACCACTCTGTTGGAGAGAGGAAAGTTGAAGTCTTCAGTAAACACTCTGCTAGGGGAGCTGCCCCACAATAATGTCCGAAACAGCAAATTTGCTGGGGATGCCCCATGGTAGGGCTCAAATAGCATTCTACTGGGGATGCCCCACAATAGAGCTAACAGGGATTTGGAGGAAGAAACTGTACTGCCGGGAACATGAAGATGAACAACTTCAACCAACACTGCATCGGGAAAAATCACTGAGGAGAAACCAAACGAGGTTCTGCAGGACAAAGATACAGTCATGCTCGAGATACGAACAATTGTCTCACCTGTTGTTAATCATACCACCCTCGGGAGAGCACTGTGGGTCTCCTAAGTATCCTTCCATCATCGTGAATGTTCACTTTGTTTAAGAATAATTTTTTTTGAAAAAAATTTGTTTATTTTGAAAACAATGATACTTTATCATTTAACAAACATGCAAAACATTTGTTGAGTTAAAACAAATAAGAGTGCAAATAATGAGATAAAAGCTCAAATCGATGTAATGGAATGGTAGTCTGCAAAGGGCGAGACTCCATAGATCTGTACAAGTTTGAAATCGGTGATATATATTGGAGAGGGCTACATTGAACATAATGACCTTTCCTCTACCATTCCGAATTTTCGATGTATTCGGAGCTTTAGTCGACGACGAATCGAGAATTCCTGACGGATGACAGATATAGCACAGTCTTGTCAAGATGCAGTTACTTGCCAAATCCCTAATTTTTGCCTAGATTGCCCCAGTGTGAGGTGTTCAATCTAGCGGGATGCAAATTCTTTTTTTTTTCAATGTCTCTAACTTTTGCCTGGATCGCCCTTTCGGGTTTTCAATCCACCGAGACGCTCCTTTTTGCCTAAGTCGCCCTTTGGGGTGTTCGACTTAGCGAGCTTTTGATTTTTTTGTTTTTTCTTTGTTTTAGGCGAAGTATTTCTTGACTGCATCGGGAATTCACAGGACGAGTGAACTTCCATCCATTGTTGTAAGTGTCGAACACTGCCTGAAGAGGCTCTTTTGAAAACGTATGGACGTTCTTAGCTTGGAGTTCACTTGCCCCTGGAATCGGGCACGAAAGACAAGACTTTCTTGAGCACAAGGTCACCTTCTCGGAACACACGAGGCTTGACCTTCTTGTTGAATGCTTTTTCACTCTCTGCTGATATGACTGACCAGGACACATGGCAGTTGATCTTTTCCTTTCGATCGAATTCAGCATCAGCCAACTTGGGACTTTGAGGGTGCTATTTTTCTTTTGTTTTTTCTTTCTTTTTCTTTCTTTTGATTTGCTTTTGGTTTCTTTTGATTTGGTTTTTGCACCCTCCTCTTTCTTTTTTTTTTTTACTCTCCCCTTTTTTTTTTATTTTGATTTTTTTGATGATGCCCCAGTTGGCTGTTCTGCTGATTCTCGAGATGCAGCTGAGTGATCTTCTTTCCTTGCTCAAGAAGTCGGGAAATCTCGTCGGGAATCCCTTCAACATCATCTTCGTCCGCTTCGAATACAGGGAATTCAAAATTGGGAGATGACGTCCGATCATTATGTTCAATGGGTTTGAGAAACAACCTGCATAATGATTTTGATATGAAAAGCTTTTTGAAAATCAAACAAGACAATCGTTATGCAGATGAAAAGATTGCTTTTATTCTTGTTTTTTTTTTTTTTTTGATCACCAATTTCATGCAAAAAGCGAAAAGGGAAAACAATTGGAAAAACAAATGTTTAACATGAATTTATTTGAATGAAAATATCATTGCACAAAATGTTGCCAACAATGCCATCACTTCTCCTTTTGGCATGGGAGAAGGGTTTTTAAACAAAGTGATTGTTACTCTGACTTAAAAACAACTGTAGGAAAGCCCACAGTGACCCAATTGTGGCAGACACCACCAGGAATGATGAAATTGTTCAAGTCCTCTGCGTCCTCTTCCAAGATAGCAACATCCTCTTCTTCAAGTTGATCGTCATGGATGAATCCTCCACTCTTGAACAGACCTTGCTCATTGCATGCCCCAGAACAGTAGCCAATGCCAGCCCGGGATCGGTTAACCAGGAATAAATCCATCAACAGTACAAAGTCTGGCAAATATCTCTCTGAGTTCACAATTCTCTTGCTCGGGATGATCCATCAATCTGGTAGAGATGGCTCTGGTATGATACCGGCAAAGTGCGTCTTCAAAATAAATGAAGATCACAGGGTCAGACCACAGGACGGGAGACCGTAACAAAACCTGCTTATGCAAATGATGCATGAAGTGTTTATGCATATGCTTGTTTTTATTTCAAAGAAACTCAAGGGTTTTATTTGCAAACTTTGAAATATTTAGCATTTTGATCATACATGAGAATGTCTTATCAGATATGTCAGGTGAAAAAATTTTCCCGGTTTTTTCATGTTTTGAAATTTTTTGCAAATAAACTCCTTTGAGTTCCTTGAAAATTTTCTTTTTTCTGATGATATGGATGCAGATGAATGCATGAATGTATGAATGCAACAAACACACTCCAGGATCAAGCAAAGCACGCCAAACAAAGGTCGTGGGAAAGCTCATTGTATCCCTAATATCAATCATCCATTTTGGTGGACTTAGGTTTTCACCTTATCGACACCCAAGTTCCATTGATATTAACGGTACATGAACCGGCTCAAACATCCTTAATATCAACCAGCCGCTTTGGTGGATTTAGGTTTTACGCCTGATCCGGGATCCATTGATATTAACAATGTTTGAACGACTCAACCACGAATCATGGGTTTGTTGAGAGTCACGAGCATGGAGTCTCGGTTAAGAACCACCCAAAGGGAGTGTACTAGGGTTTAAACCTGCCAGACATGTTCTATCAGAGGTTCCCATAATCATCGTTCCATCTTTCGAATATTATCGGAGGAACGAATACTCGTATTCCAAGAATATTCTCAAGAGAAACTCTCATGAGTGTAGTATCGCGTAACAATCGTATCAGAACTGACATCTGAACGACCTCCGCACTACGGTCCTAAAAATAGGCCAAGATGGGTTTGGTAAACTAAGGTCCTTGGCTTCTGCGGCACATGATTGAAAGAATAATGCCTAACCACAAATAACTTGTGTGACATTATTAGTTCAACATGACCTCCACCAAGTGAATGGACTCGCAAGTCAACTGGCTAAGGAATACTCCACACCAGTCGACAAGACTATGCCATCCTCCTATCCTAGAGTGCACTCGAGTTCGGGTGTAGAACTCATCTCACGGACTCCCACCCCACAAAGAAAAACAGACAACCAGTCAGGCATAATGAATAGTGAATATGAATGCAAACATTAATGCACACAATCAATGCAATCAATAAATGTACATATATACAATGAATGCAATAAAATACAACAAGCAGACAGCAACCAAAACCCTAATCCTAGAGAGCGCTAGGAGAGACTCGCTCAGGGAAGATGGACCAGCACAGGTCAACTTCTCTATGTCCCCAGCAGAGTCGCCAGCTGTCGCATCGCGCGAAAAACCGGCGGGAAAAGAAAGAAACAACAGAGCCGCCACCGTGCGTTATTTATCCCAAAAGAGGGAAAGGAAACGCTCGAAGTAAACCTAGGAAAAAAACAAGGTCTCGCGACCAAAAGAATGGGTTCGGGAGTCGGTTATGCGAAGGGAAGGTGTTAGGCACCCTACGCATCCGTAGTACTCTACGGGATCCACGCACACTAGAAAGGAAAATTGGTTGCTAAAACGCTGCTCAAACACACACGCACTGGCTGAAAGAGACAAAAGAGACTGACTGAAACTGACTCGGCAGGATGTCGCATCCTGGGCCTACTTAGTCTATCAGGCATAGACATCAGAGTCGAAGTAGTTCGGACTAGGGAAACGACACATGCTCGCTAGGATATCGCATCCTATGCATACGTATCTTCTCGGACGAGAGAAGAATCAGAGCATTCGTAGCTTGGCTGACACGCACACAAACAAACACACAAAGGCAAACGTGGAGCCCGACTGCCAATTGCTGGACTTACATCAACATCCGAACCTAAACACACGCACACTGGAACCCAAATGCCACTCGATGGACTTACATCGGCTTCCAAGCACACAACAACACAACAAGTTGATAGGGAGTCGGGGACTCGAGCCTATAACTGCCAAACAACACACACAAAAGAAAAGAAAGGCGCCCGGAGAGATCAGCTCAATCTCCTGCCTACATACTTCATCTGGTGTGAAGATCAGGGCGATGTAGTTCCCCTACGCAGGGACAAGGATCTAGCCTAACCAGATAACAGAGGGAGACACAACTCTAGGGAGACTACGACTCGAGCCTAGATGTTGTCATGCAAAAGTCAACCCTAAGTTAAGGTTTCTAGCTAAATGGCACAAGGGCCAACCTATCCTGAACAGACACAGGAAAAAGCAAAGTCTCGATTGCAACTAGGGCAAGAGAAAAGGGATATCTCAATCACAACAGGGGTGAGAGAAGAGAATTAGCGTTAGTGGTTAGTCAAACTCGGCAAGACATCGCGTCTCGTGCCTACGTATCTCACCTGAATGTGAGAATCAGAGTTGCCGTAGTTCGGCCGAACAACTCTAAGCATGGCTCACACAGGGAGTAAGCCACACAGACTTGACTTGCACAGGAAGTAAGTCAAGCACAACCTATCTTGCACAGGGGCAAGTCTGAGCTAAACCTAAAGAGGCAAAGCAAACAGGCAAACATAAACACGTACAGCATGAAATAAACACACCAACAAGGGGGCTCAAACATCAAGGGTTAGGCACTAGGGCCAACTGGAATAGGGTCAGTGTGCTCTTAACCTTGCCATTGAGAGGCTAAGGTGAAGCAGATGAAAGGAGATGAGGGGTGTGCCTCATTGCTTCTATCCCTGGCCTGGGAGAGCATTTGACAAGAATGTGTGGGTTCAGAAAGTGGGAACCCTTCTACACATTTAAAACTGACTCAACTGTGCAATTGCACAAGATCTTGGGTTTTTATCTGAGATGCATCAACACAATGGTGTGAGCAAAACAGAAGACACACTGAATAGCAGGGGATAGGCTACTTATCCCTTGGGTTCTGCCAATTGCCTCTTCGCTTAGGAGGTCTTTGACTCTATACAGGGACAAAGTAAACATACACAAACATTGCCTCTTAAGGAGGACTTCAGACAGTTTGCCCGGCCAAAATAACAAGCCGGGACTCCAGACTACATGAAGTAAAAGAGATTATACCTCAAGCAATTTGCTAAAAAGCAAAGCAAATCAAGTTCAGAGAACTTAAGCAACTAAAGTACCTGCAAAAGTCAAACAGATCAGTTCACAGTTCCACAGTTAAAACCAAAAGGAATGGATAAACAGTCAACTACAGAAGGTCAGCTGTGCAAAGCAAGACTTAAACACATGAGTCAAACCATCTGCAAAACAAAAGTTAGTTCACATGTAAACAAAACCAATCACATTTGCATGATCTCAATGGCAATGGTGCTTAACCTGAAACAGAAACTCAATAGTAAGCACAAAAGACCACTAGGACTAGCCTAGGGTCAAGGATAAAAGAAAAAAGTCAAAGCAGCAAGGAAAAGTCAACCAAAACCAAAGTCAAACATTTGAGAAGCTATCACAATTGGTTTCAAACTCAAATCATCCATTATGATCAATTCATGAACATTTGAAGTCAAAGTAAGGCAAAAGGGAGCATACAAAAGTCAACAGAATGACTTGCATCAAAAGTCAACCCAAGCATTTTCAAAAATCATCAAATAAATCATACTCAATCCTAACATCTAACATGGTATGCATGTAAAATTTCATGGCATTTGGATGAGAGGAAGGCAGTCAAATAAAACCATGAAGTCAAACCAATTTCAAGTAAGCACAATGAAAGTCAACAAGCATGGGTCAACTTCAAAAAATCATATCAAATTGAAAACAGAAGAGAAATGAATGAGATTAACACCAATGCAAAGCTTGAGATGTCTAGTTATCACATATGAAATTTCAAGATCATACAATATGGCATGAGAATTTCCCAAAAGGAATGGCAAGGCATAGCACAAAAAGTCAACAAATGACTAAGCATGGAAGAAAATTCTCAAACAAATTGGAAACAGAACAATTAATTCTAGGAAAATTCATACATCAACTAGACATATAAAGAATCAATCATGCGAAATTTGGGGTCAATTGGATGCAAGGAAACATGTCAACAAAATTAGGGAAAATGCATGTTCATGTTGTGACACCAAATGTAACACATAACTTCAAAAATTCATAACCAGCAAACCACAAATGGGAAATCCACAAACTTTATATCAAAATGAAGGTGAACATGTCTAGTTTCATCACAAAAATTTTCAAGGGCAATGGATGTATCATGAGTATTTCACAATTGAAATGGCCAAGGGTATCAATATTGCATACATGTTGGGAAAACAATCACCATTTAAAATCCAGCCAATGAAAAAATTAATAAAAATTCATAATTAAATACTAGACACATTCATGAACCTTATGGAAAAAATCTCATGATTTTTGGATTTTATTTGGATGAAATATGAATTATTGAAGATGAGTGAATATTTGAGCAAAACATGAACAAATCAATATGGCATAGGTCAAAGCAAAGTCAACGCAGTGGCAGTTTTGTAATAAAGCGTTTCATTTAACAAAACTCAGCGTTTCAAAGGGACACGGGAAATGTTGTGGTTGGCTCAATCTCAATGAAACAGTGCTACGAAGAACAACAGCCAATCATCAAGGTTTCTGGGAATCTCATGTATAAACCCTAGGGTTTCATGTAACAACAGCAACATGCATTCAACATTCATGCATCAATCCAACAAAATGAAAACCAATCAACAACACATAAACAGCATGGCATGGCAAGCAATCACAGTATGTCCACGCAACAACTAAACAGCCATAAACCAAACATGTTCATGCGAATTTTCTGGGTTCTTCCAGGGTTCATGAACAGGGCATGCTCCTCTTCATGGTTCATCATCAATTTAAATAGCAGGGTCAACAGCATGGCAATAACAGGATGTTCATGCAATCACAAGTAATAATAGTAAACATGATTTTGGAAACAAACTAAGGTTTTAAAATAACAGCAGCATGTGTTCATCATCATTCATCATTAAACCACAACTTTTGAATTGAAACAAGCACACAGCATGGCAATGATAACATTCTTCATGTAACCAATCATCATAGACAACGAATCAGCACAAACAGGAATTTCTGGAAATGAGTCTTAGGGTTTTCAAAACAGAACAACAATTAGCTTCATCATTCATGAACTCGAAAATTCAAACTGTCCAGGAATAGAAATTGAGCACACTAATAGCTTCATCAAACATTAAGCAGCATAAATCCACCAATGATTTTCATTGCATCAACAAAATATGAGCAAACCGATGAAAAATAAGTTTATGCAACAAAAATAAAATCCAGATTTCTCAGCTATCAAGTAACCATTTGACATGATTCAAATCTTAAATCCACCTACTAAGTAAGACCTACATGTTGTGTAGCAAGATTTTGAAAAATAATGAAGTCGAAAATTCACCTGATTTGGGAAAGCTCAATGAAACAGTACTGTCTGGAGTGATGCAAGTTTTAAACAAGTCTTCCTCGTGGTTTAGAATGAAGGATTCTTGAGGTTGTATGACTCAAACTTGCTTGGAATTCCTCAATGCTCTAACTGCCATGGTTGGGTGTTGAAGTAGCAGCTGGGAAATAGAGCTTTACAGATGTGAAACAGTGGTTGAAATAGACCCACAATGTTGTTCAGTTGATGAAACACTCAGTCCAGCTCTTGATTCTTTGGGAGTTTTGGAAGATTTTCAAAAAATGCAAGAAGATGGAATTGAGAGAGAATCAGTTTTTCTGTGTGAATGGAGGCTTGTCTAGGGTTGAAATGTGACAGAAAAATGCTTTTATTGGTCTGTTTAAGCTCCTCTAATCAAGTGGTAAGTTGGTTTTGTCTTAATGAAGTGATTTGCAAAAGTTGCTAATTTTGTACAAGTGAACATGGAGGTGTAAACTGTACACGAAAATGGGCTTGGCAAGGCTGCAAAAGACCAACAATTTGCTGTTTGTGGTTTGCTTAGTGATTGCTAACATTGCCCTTACTTAATGATGCTATTTGCCAAAGTTACCAATTTTGCATTTTGGTCCAAAATGATAGCATGATGATGAAATGAACATGGTTTAGGAATTGGAACAAGTTTCAAACATGATATGAAAGCAATCTCAATTGGCAAAATGGTGAAAAAAGTCTTAATTCAAAAAGTCAAAGTTTGGTCAAACTTTGAATTTAAAAGGAAAAGGTCAAAAAATGCCATTTTGATTGGCAAGGTTTTGGAAAGTGAAATTTATATTTTTGGAAAGAGGATGAAAAATGTGGTTTGTAGGAAAAAACCCCACCAAATTTGGCCTTATGGTTTGGGAGATATGCCCCTTTGAAGTTCAAAAATTGGTGAAAATGAATTGATCATATCTTGACAACCATGCATGGGATTTGAGAGTTCTTGGACTTTTTGAAAATGGGAGAACAAGATCTTCAACTTTCATGTTGGGCAAAAATTCATTTGAAGCTTGTATCATGATTCAAGTTGAGGATCAAGAAGTTTCCATTTTTGGCAGTTGAAATTACAGGTCCAGTTTCTATTTTTGGAAATTTTCTGATTGGCTTCAAATTCTTCCATGATGTTGATTGCCAAGACATATAAGGCCTATTAGGACATGGATAAGCTCTTTCAAACCATTTCCATCCATCAAAACCAAAGAATCAACCACAGTTGACCAAGTTTGACTTTTCTAGGGTTTTTGACTGACTGTGCACTTCTGATGAATTCCAAACCCTAGTTCCTTGAGACTTTGACTTCAAATGATGTCCCAAGACATATGGACTCTTGATTATTGACCATGGTGTCCAAATTCCACAAGAATGGCCACCATCCACTGCTTTGACTGATTGTTGATTGTTTAGGGTTTCTGATTGTCTGTGTATGAACTGATGACCTTTGAGCCTTCAACCCTTGACTTGAACACTTCAAATAGACCTCCAAGTCATGTGAACTTGTTGGAAAAACCCTAGGGCTTTGATTCCTTGAGAAACAACTTTGCTTGATTGGTTGACTGATCTCCTGATCAGTTTGACCTAATTCTTGCTTGCTTGCTCTTGAGGCAACTGGGGACAATGCAAATGCTATGCAATGTATCATGATATGCTATGACTTAATATGAAATGATATGCACAATGATAGGTGCAAATTTGAGGTGCTACAACGGGTAGAGATTAGGTGAGAAAGACTGTAACTTGTTGATGTGTACGGAGAGTCTTTGAACTGATTCTATTTTAGTGGATTTCCTTCCTGGCTTGGTAGCCCTCAGATGTAGGTGAGTTGGACCGAACTGGGTTAACAATTGCTTGTGTCTCTTGCGTGACTATTCTTTTCCTTTATCCTGTTTGTTTCACTCAGATATTAGTTTCGTGACATTACCTTGGACATCTCATATCTGATACCAGAATTTCAATTGGTATCAGAGTATGCATCCTTCTCTGGTTTTGGGTGAGATCTAGGATCAATACTTTCTGGTACTATGGAGAGAGATGGAGGATCTGTTCACAGGCCACCAATTTTGGATGGATCTAATTATGACTATTGGAAACTTCGAATGGTAGCTTTCCTAAAATCTCTTGATAATAAGGCTTGGAAGGATGTGTTAACAGAATGGGAACATCCAATTGTTACCAAGAATGAAGAAGCTACTATTGATAAGAAGGCTGAAGAACAATGGACCAAGGAGGAGGATGACTTAGCCCTTGGGAACTCTAAAGCATTGAATGATATATTCAATGGTGTAGATAAGTATATCTTCAGATTGGTAAACAACTGTGAAGTGGCTAAAGATGCTTGGGACATTCTCAAAACCACTTATGAAGGCACCTCTAGAGTGAAGATGTCTAGACTGCAACTGCTCACTACCAAGTTTGAAAATTTAAGGATGAAAGAAGATGAAAATATTCATGAATTTCACATGAATATCCTTGAAATTTCTAATGCCTCAGGCGCCCTGGGTGAGAAGATGTCAGATGAAAAATTAGTGAGGAAAATACTCAAGTCACTCCCTAAGAGATTTGCCATGAAAGTGACAGCCATAGAAGAGTCTCAAGACATTTCCAATATGAGAGTTGATGAGCTAATTGGACCCCTTCAAACATTTGAGATGGGAATGTGTGATGGATCTGAAAAGAAAGCCAAAAGCATAGCATTCGAGTCAAACACCGAGTAGGAAGAGGAGGAAGGTGGTCTAGATATTGATGAAGATCTGGCAGATGATGTAGCAATGCTGGGAAGACAGTTCAACAAGCTTGTGAAAAAGATGGATGTAAGATCTAAGGCTAATGTCAAGAACATCGCATCTGACATCAGTAAATCCAACAATATTGGAAGAAGAACAAGGTTAGATGAAAAGCCCAAAGAAGAAAAAGGAGTTCAGTGCCATGAATATGATGGGTATGGACACATTAGAACTAAATGTGGGACCTACCTCAAGAAACAGAAGAGGTGTCTTGCTGCCACTTGGTCAGATGAAAGTGAAATAGAAGAGTCTGTAAATCTTATGAGTGCCTTGACTGGAAGATGGGGTTCTGATGAAGACTCAAGTGATGATGAAGTAACCTTTAAAGAGTTGGGCACTACCTACAGAGAGTTGTGTCACAAAAGTGCAGAAGTTTGAAGGCAAGTTGAAAGCCAGAAGAAAGTGATAGCACAAATGGAGAATGAAAATGTAGAGCACTTGGAAACCATCTCTAAATTAAAAACTGAAGTTGTGTTACTGAATGTCAAACTAGATGAGAGTCAACAAGTTGATAGCCAGAAGAAAGTGATAACACAACTGGAGAATGAGAAGGAAGAACATGTGGAAACCATCTCCAAGTTAAAAACTAAAGTTATGTTCTTGAATTCTAAACTAGAAGAGATGACCAAGTATATAAGAATGTTAAACAATGGATCTGACTCCTTAGACAAGATTCTCTAAACTGGACAAATAACAGGAGACAAATCTGGCATTGGGTATAATGAATCTAAGCCTGAGTGCAGTTACACTGGTTGCAAACCTAAATCCAAACCTAAGTGCAGCCATATTAAAAGCAAACCTGAGATGTCACATCATATGTCACAACATCAGAAGGGAAGACAGCAGAAAGGGAAACACCAAAAATGGAGATGCCACTACTATGGAAAATTTGGCTACCTGAAGCCCTCCTGCTATAAGTTGTATGGTTATCCTAGCCATGTTCATCATCAGACTCACTATCAACCTAGACCGAAACATCACAGGCCTGTCAACAAAAAGCAATGGGTTCCTAAGACTAATGTTACAAGTCTAATAGCTCACACTTCCTTCAGAGTTTCAGCCAATGAAGATTGGTATTTTGATAGTGGGTGCTCCAGACACATGACTGGAAACAAAAACCTGCTAACTGGCCTTCATCCTCATGCCACAAGCTATGTAACCTTTGGTGATGGAGCAAAGGGTAAAATCAAAGGGATTGTTAAGCTTGATTACCCTGGAATTCCTGATCTTGACAATGTCCTACTTGTTAAGGGCTTGATTAAAAATCTAATAAGCACCAGTCAACTGTGTGACCAAGGTCTAAATGTTAACTTCACTAAAACTGAATGTCCGATTACTAACAAAGAAAGTGAAGTGATCATGAAAGGAGTCAGGACCAAAGACAACTGTTACATGTGGAGTTCTCAAATTGGTTATTCTTCAAAGGGTACCTTAGTCAAAGAAGAAGAAGTAAAGACCTGGCATCTAAGATTGAGCCATCTGCATCTTAAAGGTATGAAGATGATTATATCTGCTGAAGCTATTAGAGGAACTCCCAAATTGAAGATTGATGAAAGAAAAGTCTGTGGGAAATGTCAGACAAGGATGTCACACCAGAAACTCAGACATGACATCACTTCCAAAGGGTTGAAACTCCTCCATATGAAATTGATGGGACCCATGCAGGTGGAAAGCCTTGGTGGAAAGAAGTTTGCAGTGGTGGATGATTTCTCCAGATACATTTAGACCAAAAACAAATCTGATGTGGTTGAAATCTTCAAAGATTATTGTCTGAAACCTCAAGGAGAAAAGCTCATGGTGGCTCAAACAGATGTGGATAATATTGGGTTTTGTAGGAGGTCAGATCAGATGGTAGAACATGTTGCTCGTCAAATGCAGTCTGAAATTGGGAAGAGCTTTGTTGGACTTGGGCTACAAGTCAAGCAGATAGAAGCGTCTATTTTTCTATCTCAAAGCAAATGTGCCAAGAACAATGTTAAGAAGATTGGCATGAAGAGTGCAAGGACTCCTGCTCCTACACATTCGAAAGTATTCAAAGATGAAAATGGTGTTTGTGCTATATATCAAGCTGAATACATAGCAGCTGGAAGTAGCTGTTCTCAACAGGGTTGGTTGAAACTAATGGTGAATGTCACACAAGATGTCAGGACAGTGTACTGTGACAACCTGAGTGCTACAAATATTTCCAAAAATCCTATTCAGCACAGCAGGACAAAGCACATTGATATTAGTCATCACTTTATTAGAGAACTTATGGAAGAGAAAATCATAGAACTGGAAGGAGAGTTGTTGTAGAAAGGGAGCTAGGGAAGGAGGCTGTAGAAGTGAAAGAGGTTATGGAATTAATCAAGTTTGCTGGTTTGATGAAAATAATTAGTGCATTGCCCCAATGTTTTGAAGGTTTAGTGGAGGAGTTTGTGGTGAATATCCCAGAGGATATTTCTGACAAGAATAACAAAGAATTCTGCAAGGTCTTTGTGAGAAGAAGGTGTGTAAGGTTCTCCCCAACTATAAAGAATAACAAAGAATTCTGCAAGGTCTTTGTGAGTTAGAAGCCATAGACAATGAAGTCTATAGGACAATCACTGCTGGTCAAGTCAAAGAATGGCCAAGAAAGAAGCATGACACTGCTGAGAGAGTAATTGATTTGGAGGAAGAGAGTTCAAAAGAGGAAGATGACACCTTGGTTCATCACTTGAAACCAAGTGTTGCAAAGAAAATGAAAACCAAGAAAGGAAAGACTATGGCTGAGATGCTGACAGCTAGAACTAGTAGGAAGGCTGCTACTGTAGGTCCTTCTAAATCATGGAGTAAAGTATAGGTTCAGAAGAGGAAAATCAGAGAAAGCTCTGATTCTGAAGATGACATCGAAGACGATGTCCCATACATCTCACCTGCTAAAAGGCAAACTGTTAGAAAGTCTCCAGCTAAGGTTGCAGCTGTGCATGTGGACAACATTTTCTTCCATCTGGAAGATGGTGAAGCCAAGGAGTCAGATGCCCATACCTCAAGTGAGAGGTCTAATTCTCAAGATCAATCTAGTGGCAGTTCTGAATCTGAAAGAGAAGAAGATGCTACCTCCTCAGACTAAGTTGTGGTGATGGTCCCCCTGTTATGATGACATAGGTGTTGTTCTGGATGTTGTTATGACTGTTTTGGAAGCTTGGATGTTTTGTTTCTGTTGAAATGTTTGTACTTTGTGGTAGTCCTTACTGATGCCTTGATGTAATATTTGGGCTCTTAATGAGTTCCATGGATTTCTAATTATCTTAGCTATTACAACTGTGTATAATTATGGTTTGTATCTCCTAGCATTTATGTTTTAAGTCATCTTTGGTCAATTTTGACTAAAAAGGGGGAGAAGTGATTAGGTGGAGAGCTGTAGTTAAATATGTGGTTGTGGAGATCTGCAGTGCTGATGTAGCTAGCTACGCTAAACAGATGATAACTGGTGATGTTGAATAGAATGATGTTCTGTGATGTTGGAAGAGATGTCTGATGTAAGACAGAATGGTGTTCTGTTCTGAGATGTTGGAGGAGATGTCTCATGTTTTGTGCAGCTGATGTTGGAGGAGATGTCTGATGTAAGACATAATGGTGTTCTGTTCTGAGATGTTAGAGGAGATGTCTCATGTTCTGTGCAGCTGATGTTGGAGGAGATGTGATGTGGTGCGCAGGTGATGTTGAAGCAGATGTCAGAGGGTGATTCTGACTATTAAAGGTGTTGTGGTTACAGGTGCTGTTATTATTAAAGGAGATGTTTGTGTTGCACAGATTTAGGGGGAGAAGAAGAACCCTTGTGCATTTGTGTGTCTTACTAGTTGCATCTATAACTAGTAATTCTGTTTGTGTTGCACAGATTTAGGGGGAGGAGAAGTACCCTTGTGCATGTGTGTTTTACTAGTAGCTATAACTAGTAATTGTGTTTGCTTCTGCTGCTGTTTAAACTGTTGTTTAACTACTTACAGTTTTCTTGTGAACAAAAAGGACAAATATATGTTTTAGCCAAAATTTGCCAAAGGGGGAGTTTGTTGGTTCTAAGTGTTGGCAACAATTTTGGTAAAACAAAGAGTGTTCACAAGATGTTGTCTGTGATGTCTTAACATAAGATATCCTATGTACCTGCTGGAGCTTAAGAAACATAATTATGCAGGATTGTTTCAGAATGTCATACACCATTTCATGGCATTTGATATTATGTACCTGCTTGAGCGTAAGAAACATAATTATGCAGGATTGTTTCAGGATGTCATACACAATGTCATGGCATCTGATATGTATGTAACCTGCTGGAAATTATAAAAGGAATTATGGAATTATGCAGGATTGTTGCAGGATGTCAGACCCGATGTCATGACATCCTGTACACAAAACATTAAGTATGAATGTCTGGTGTTTTGTGATTGCGCATTTAATGGCAATATATGTATGATTGAAGATATGATTTGCAGGCGCATTCAATCATTAATTATAACCTGATGTACTTATTTTCCAAGGAGATCTAACCAGCTGTCATGAAAAGATTTAATTGGAAAATAGATTTAGGGTTTTCAAGATGTCCAAGCCCAGCTGAAAGCTTCTATAAAAGGGGACTTGGAAAACCTGATTTCACACACAACCAATACTGAGCGAAATATTGAGTGACAGCTAGGGTTTGTGTCTTGTTTAGTCGTAAGACTTGTAGGCCATTCAAGTCATCCTTAGATGATTGAATTGGTCTGATTTGTGGTTGTAATTTGTCACTCAAAGCTTGTAAGCAAGAGTGTGTGTCTACTTGATCAAAGCTGTTAGGCAAGATCAAGTGTGTGTCTACTTAATCAAAGTTGTTAAGTAAGATCAAGTGTGCGTCTACTTGATTGAAACTATGAAGGAAAATCAAGTGTGTGTTATTGAGAAGTGTTTTCTTTTCTCAAGGAATTGTTGTTTAAAATCACAGGTGTGATTGTAGGGAATTGAGTGGGTTCTCATATCTAAGAGTGCTTAGGTAGAAATTGCACGGGTAGAGATTAGGTGAGAAAGACTGTAACTTGTTGAAGTGTACGGAGAGTCTTTGAACTGATTCTATTTTAGTGGATTTCCTTCCTGGCTTGGTAGCCCCCAGATGTAGGTGAGTTGGATCGAACTGGGTTAACAATTGCTTGTGTCTCTTGCATTACTATTCTTTATATTTATCCTGTTTGTTTCACTCAGATATTAGTGTCGTGACATTACCTTCGACATCTCATATCTGATACCAGAATTTCACCTTTCCTCTCTTGTTTATGGCATGGAATCTATGCTCCTCGTAGAGTTTGAGATCCTACCATTGCGTGTTTTGATGGAAGCCATGTTGACTGAAGCTGAATGGTGTCAAAGAAAATATGACCAGTTAAATTTGATTGAAGAGAAGAGATTGACTGCCATGTGTCATGGTCAGTTATATCAGCAGAGAATGAAGAAAGCATTTGATAAATAGGTCAACCCTCGTGCATTCAGAGAAGGTGACCTCGTGCTCAAGAAGATTCTATCTTTCAAACCCGATGTTAGGGGCAAATGGACTCCTAATTATGAAGGCCCGTTAGTTGTGAAGAGAGCCTTTTTAGGCGATGCTTTGATTCTTACAACTATGGATGGTGAATAGTTCACGCGTCATGTCAATGCCGATACAGTCAAGAAATACTTCTCCTAAAAAAATAAAAGAACAGCTTGCTATGTTGAAAACCCGAAAGGGCGGCATAGGCAAAAATGAGCGTCTTGGTGGATTGAAAACCTGAAAGGGAGCTCCAAGAAAAAGTTAGAGAAATTAAACAGAAAATTTATCCCGGTAGATTGAGTACCCAACCTTGGGGCAATCTAGGCAAAAATTAGGGATTATGGCAAGTAACTGCATCCGGCTGGTCCTGATCTTTGAAGCAGTTTTGAATGGTCATTTGGTTCTGATTCGTCATTCCTAACCAGAGACAAGAGCACAATGGATTTTAAAGTTGGTAGGGAGAGTAGTGATCATTATATTCAATGTAGACCTTTTCCATGTAAATTACCATTTCTCAAACTTTGTAAAGACCCGTGGAGTTCTGCCATTCGCGGACTACCATTATGTTAAATAAAGTTGAGCTTTTATCCAATTATTTCCATTCCTATTTATTTCTGTAATAAAATTTAATTTTTATGATGTGAATTTTGAAATAAATCAATGAATAATTATTTTTCTTCAAATAATAAAAACATCCACTTTAAGAATAATCAATTTCAGCAAGGAATGTCTATAGTAATCTAAGAACAGGTAAGTATTGAAGTGTGAAGCATTATTGGTATCCCCCACTAAGTTGGTTTGGTAACTTTTTCCTCCCCAACAGTTTTTCGTTTGTTCCCAACTTGGTTAAGAAGTTGCTCCCTAAGCAACCTATTATCCCCGGTTGAGCTAATGATTGGTCCCTTTTGCATTTCATCTTCCCCAACTTAGGTTTTCATGTTCTGCATCCCCCAGTTTGTGATTTGATGATTGGACCCTGGATATCCCGGAACCTTTATTTGGTCTCCATATCCCCATTTGCATTTGTTTGTATTGCATAATCGCGACAGTTTCTCCCTTGTGTGTGTCAGAGCCAGTTATCTCTGCCTTGGAATTGATTTATTTTGCAATTTCCAAGGAGAATTTTATGATTATCGAGGAGATTGACGATCTTTGGTTTGTTCCAGCAAGTCACAACATCCCTAACAATTTGCTCGATTCCCCATTCAAAGTTTTACCTCTTGAATCCCCGGCGAAGTTTTTCTTTTGACTGAAGTTTCCCTCCTTCCCGGTAGTGTTTGGTTCTGAGCAACATTGATTTTTTGTCCCCTGCAAGGTTATCTCCCATTTGACATGGTGATGACTTAAAATTCCCCGAAGTGTTGGCTTGTTTGAATCCTCAGCAGATCCTTCTCTATCATCGACATATTTAGTTGATTATCCTTCAGCAGTGCCCTCTTCCCCCCGCAGAGTTTTCCATGATTGATTGGAACCATGTCCTCTATGTCTTTCCCCATCCAGAGTTGATTTATTCAGAGCTAGATGATTTATTTTCATCCCTAGCATATTCTCCAGTTGGTATTTCCATCTCGTAGTTTGTGGTATCAATTTCAAAATGAATGAATTTCTTTAAACAAAAATTTAAGTTTCAGAGATCCACAAAGGGGCCTAAAAGAGTTTGAATGAGTGTTAGTTCTTTTTGTCTCTTGAAATTTTAAGTCAAAATATAGTTAGATTCATTTACAACTTTGATTAAGAAAAAAATGTAAAACAAAACAACGGCATAAGGCCAAAGTTTCTAATTTGCAATAAGGTCCCAGTTTAGAAATTACAAGCAAAGAAGATTTTAAAAAGGGGGGAGAGATTTGAAATTTAAGAAGTAGGAGAAGATGAAGAGACTAATCCTAAGCAAAAATTTAAAAGTTAAAAGTTGAAAAGATCTGACCAATGGGATGCAATCCAATAGACAAGAATGTCATATAGAAACCTACTTTTCCTTTGGACTTTAGAAATCAAGCAATACCAATAAAGAAGAAAGATGAAGATCAAGGCATCAAATAAAGATAGCCACATCCAAGCTAGAAACTTCATAGCCTTCTTCATAATCTTCCATATGTATCAGATGACATACTCCTTGAATGGCTCAGAATAAGGCATTCGACACAGGTTTAAAGTAACACTTGCATCAAGACCATGTAACATATGAACTCATATGGATCTCAACACTTGCATCAGATGAAAGCTCAAATCACAAGAACTTGGTTTCAAAAATGTTGGCATTGGCCAAGTCCCTTTGCATATGGAATGTTGCATAATTATAAGTCCAAAAGCTCAGATATAACCCAACAGTCCACTCTAACATTTTTTAGGGTTTTTGTTGTTTATTAAGTGTTTTACAGTCATAAGACCATAAACACAAGCAAAATACACAAACAAATATGTACAATCACAATATATGGCTCAAGTGAGCAAAGTGAAAATGACATTAAAATAAACAAGTTAAATGATATGTAAAATGGCAAATGATAAATGGCTTGAATTTAAATTGCATAAAGTAAATGACTTGAAATTTAAAGCAATTATAATAGAAGTTAGTCAAAAGTTAGTTGATTAGATGTTAGTGGAGTTTTACTTTTCAATTGTTTAAGTCATTCTTTGGAGAACACTCAACCCTCTATTCACAAGCATGGATCCTTGAACCAAGACATCTTCCAAAGGAAGGAAAAAAGTCCAAGTTCCCACATAATACCATGAAAGGGGGGAGACTTACAATCTCTCTTACTAGAATGCTATGCTTTTGGGTCAAAACTATCTGAGGTCAGGCAACCGTAAATTTTGGTGTTAATGCATGTTGGAGATATGGTATAATGAGCCATACTCCTTAAATATACCACACACAAAAATCAAATGATCAAAGGATGAACCTAATCTCATCCATACTTGTATTGGTTCATCTAACACAAAGTTACTGATGAACCAATTAGCCTTAGGATATTGAGACTTCATTGGCCAATGAGAGGGATGGGGTAGAATATGATTGAAGATGAAGAGGGAGGATAAATGAAACAAATACAAATTGGTCATGGAAGGAATTTTATCAAATTAAAATCATTCATTCATTTTGGGAGATGAAATGTACATTTCATCAATCCCCTAAATCCAATGATTTTAATCCAACAAAAGTCAAATCAACTTTGACCAAGGCCCAAACACATAGTCAAACTTCACAAATCAATAAAAATGGCTTAACATAATTTTCACACAATTAAACAATTGAAAATCAAATCAAAATGCATTTAAATTAAATTATGTTTGATCAAAAACCTAAAACCTCTTCAAAACACCAAATAAATGGCCAAGAGATTTATCATAGGTCAAACAAGGTAAAAAGACCTTGGAGAAAAAAATTCATTATTTTTGAAAAGTCAGAAGTACTTTTAAACAATTAAAATTATGCATAAAAACAATTAAATCATGAAAAATATCAATATTGATCCAAAAAATATTTTTAATTTAGAAAATGAAAGAGAAAACTATTTGATTTTTTTTTTGGTGAAAGTCCCATATTTTTTGGATCAATAATGAAATTAATATGAATTAATGAAAAATAAGAAATTAAATGGGAAATTCATAAATTCAAAAAAACATGAGCCATCTGATCTCCCTCATTATTTGAGGTGGCAGATCAGATGGATGGAAACGCGCATTCCCCATGCACTACAGTCAACTGTCCCACACACGTGGTAATCAAAACCAACGCCCAAGATTAAAACATTTTAAAAAGATCCTATGGTTGAGATGCTTACCAGAGCCAGAGCCAGAGCTCCGGTCTTCTTCTCCGGTGGACCTCACCGGACTGGCCCACCTTCAACCATCACCAAAATGAAAAATCAAGACATGGATTTAAAGAAAAAATGCTCAGGAGCTCGAATCTGGCCTCAATTTTGTCCAATTCCAAGTATATGAAAAGATACAGGGATTTGAATTTTGAGGATCAAGAACTGAGTTGCTTCGATTTAACCTCAAAGCAACTCAATCTTCTTGCCTACATTGATAGGACTTCAGACAACCAAAAATCAAGAGAGAATCGAAGAGAAAAGTTTTCTGAAAAATCACCTTCGAGTTGATCTAATTTCATTTGATCTTGATCTGGATTTGATTGCTTTCTCCCGCTCTTGCTTATAGAAACCAAATGAGATGAAAAAGGAAGTCAATTTCTGGAGTTTGAACTTCCAAACAGAAGATGAAGTTCAAGCTTGATTTTAAGAGAAACCTTCAGAAATTCTATGGCAGTGGGGGGTTGAGTTGGTCTAGCAAAGCTTGGGCAAGGTGTTGATGATGAATCTGAAGCGTTAAGCTTTTTTAAATAGGCAATGCACTTGATATTTGCACCACTTGAAATTTGGACAAATTTGGAAACTCCTTTGCATGGGTGCATGGGCAATCATTTGGGCCTTAGGGATGATGCAATACACTCCCAATTCGTGTACAAAGTGTGTTGAATGCATCATGTGTAAGCATGCAAAAGATTTTGATCACTTGAAATCCAATCTTACCAAAACACTTTCCATAATAAAGCCATGTGCAAGTCCCTCAATTTGATCCAAATGGGATGATATTGTATGTTTTGGAAAGGTGATATCAAGGGGAACAAATTTCATGTTTAACAATTTTTCATTTGAAGCATGGATCATGATGAATTTTGAGGTGGAAGTTTGGGAAATCAAACATATTTAAAAAAATTCTTAGTCCCAAGTCAAATGTTCATTTCTTCCACCTTGAATAACTTTTTTATGGGCTTCAAATGATAAACGTTCCTTCATAAAAGTTGTAGATCTTTCAAACATCTCCAATTTGGTCACAAATTTGACCTCATTGGGATTTGGCATGAAGGAGTTATGCATTTTAGAAGTTTAGGAAAATCACTTGCTCAATGGTATTGGCCCAAAATGACCTGTAATGTTTCCTCTTGTCACATGTATTTTCAAGTTGAATTTGCACTTCCTCCAAACATCAAAGTTGAATAAGACATATTGAATTTGATCATTCAATTTTAAGGGATTTCATCTCATAAAAAATGAGCAAGTTATGGTCTTGGGAAGTTGACCTCCAAACTAGGGTTTGGACAAAATGACCTATAATATTTCATCATAAAACATAACTTTCCAAGAAAAACTAGATCTTGACTTCAACCTGAAAGTTTTTTGGAATTCCATTTAGAGTAAATTTTCCCTTGGCATATGACAAATATTGTAGGAGATAGGGTCTAGAGAACCCCAGTTATGACTAGTTGACTTTCTCTTATCAACCACCATGAACCATCTTGCTAGATTGACATTATCTTAACTTTTGGGAGTCATGGAGGATCATATATGCATAATATGATGTAATGTGAAGTATACCTTGAGATATTTTATCAATTGTTGAGGAAACTTGTTGAAGAAGTCACACAAGATACCCAGATGAATTAGGGTTTCCAAGGTAAACAAACTTCAAACTCTTGATGATTTCTTGATCAAAATAACATGTGAAGATCTTTGAGATTTTTAGATGTAAATTCATGACCATCAAGCTATATGGATAAGCTTGACGTCAACGAAACCAGAGTCGCCACCACGCTTTTATTGTTTCCAAGGGAAAAGGGAAAAAGTACGAACAAAACCCAAAGATAAGAAGTTTTCAAATCAAAACTAATAAAATGCCAGAGATTATAGGTAAGGGGGTTGGTTACACAGAGGGAAGGTGTTAGCATCCAAAGTGTCCTAGGTATTCCTAGGGATCCCTTTTTTGTGTGTACATGTGTTTTGGTATGAAAAGATGTTTGCAATAAAATAGAGTGTGGGGATGAGAAAAGAATTCATTAATTATATTTTTGTGTTTGACAAGACCTTCAGACTTGTGCCTACGTACCAACATAAAATGAGGGATCAAAACCTCATAGTTCATGGTAATAATTTCAAAGTGAGTGAGTTGTTTTTAACAAAAGTTTAAGTTTGAAAGAGGCACAAAGGGCCTAAAAGAGTTTGGATGAGTGTTAGTTCTTTTTTCTTTTGAAATTTTAAGTCAAGTATGGTTAAGTTCATTTACAAGTTTGATCAAGAAAAAGAGGTTTGAAAATCCAATGGCATGAGGCCAAAGTTTCTAATTTGCAATAAAGTCATAGTTTAGAAATCACAAGCAAAGAAGGTTTTTAAAGAGAGAGAGATTTGAAATTTAAGAAGTGGGAAGGATATGAAGAGACTAATCCTAAGAAAAAATTAAAAGTTAAGAGTTGAAAAGATCTGACCAATGGGATACAATCCAATAGACAAGAATGTCATATAGAAACCCAATTTCCCTTGGACTTTAGAATCAAGCAATATCAATACACACAATAGCAAGGTGAAAAGCAATTCATCAAATAAAGATAGCCACATCCAAGCTTAACAACTCCATGATCTTCTTCATAATCTCCCATGTATTAGATGGCATACTCCTTGAATGGCTTAGAATAAGGCATTAGACAAAGGTTTAAAGTGACATTTGCATCAAGACCATGTTGCAAATGAACTCAAAAGGGATCTCAATACTTGTTTCAGATGAAAGTTCAATTCTCAATGACTGGATCCAGAATAGTTGGCCTTAGCCAAGTCCATTTACATAGGGAATGTTGCCTAATTCTAAGTCCAAAGTCTCAGATCAAGTCCAACAGTCCACACAAACTTTTTTTAAGGTTTTTTTTGTTGTTATTATGTACATTAAGGCCAAAAGATCATAAACACATACAAAATACACAAACAAGTATATACAATCACAATATAATCACAAGATATGGCTCAAGTGAGCATAGTGAAAATGGCATTAAAATAAATAAGTTAAATGGTATGAATAATGGAAAATGATAAAGACTTGAATTTAAAGTGAAAAAAGTAAATGACTTGAAATTAAAAGTTAGTCAAATGTTAGTTGATTAAAAGTTAGTATTGCTTTTGCTTTTTTATTGTTTAAGTCATTCTTTGGAGAACACTCAACCCTCTATTCACAAGGATGGATCCTTGAACCAAGACATCTTCCAAAGGAAGGAAAAAAGGCCAAGTTTCCACACAATACCATGAAAGGGGGGAGACTTACAATCTTACTTACTATAATGCTATGTTTTTGGGTCAAAATTTAGCGTTATGTTAAGCAATCGTAATTGGACTTATGTAGAAATCACAACTATTTGAGGTTGGACAATAGAAATTTTAGTGTTAATGCATGTTAGATATAGGATATTATGAGCCATACTCCTAAAACATACCACACTTAAAAGAAAATGTCAAGAGGGCGGACCTAATCTCATTCATACTTATGTTGATTTTGCAATCAATTAGCCTTAAGATATAGAGATATCATAAGTCAATGAAATGGATGGGATATAATGGGATCGAAGTTGAAGAGGGAGGGGAAATGAGACAAACACAAATTGGTCATGTGAGGACTTTTATATAATTAAAATCATTCATTCATTTTGGGAGATGAAATGTATATTTCATCAATCCCCTAAATCCAATGATTTTATTCATCCAAAGTCAAATCAACCTTGACCAAGGCCCAAACAACATAGTCAAACTCAACAAGTCAACACAAATGGCTCAACACAGTTTATTTACAATTACAAAATTGAAAATCAATTAAAAAATATATTATATTAAATTATGGTAGGTCAAAATCCTAAAACCTCTTCAAAATACCAAATAAATGGCCAAGAGATTTATCATAGGCTAAACAAGGTCAAAGAACCTTGGAGAAAAAAATGCATTATTTTTGGAAACTTAAAAGTATTTTTAAGCAATTAAAAATATGCACAAAAACAATTAAATCATGAAAAATATTAATATTAATCCAAAAAATAATTTTAATTCAGAAAATGAAAGAGAAAAATATTTGAATTTTTTTGGTGAAAGTCCCATATTTTTTGGATCAATATTGAAATTAATATGAATTAATGAAAATAAGTCAATTAAAATGAAAATCAGAAAATGCTAAAAAACGTGGACCACTTGATCTCCCTCATTGATTGAGGTGGCATATCAAGTGGATTAGAGCGCGTTATCCATGGTGAGCCTTAGTCAATGTTCCACACGCGTGGTAATCAATTTGGACGCTCAGGATTAAAACAAAGTAGAAGGATCATGTGGTCTAGAGACATGCCAACACATCGCCAGAGCTAGAGCTTCGGTCTTCTTCTCCGGTGGACCTCACCGGACTGGTCCATATTCAACCATCACCAAAATAAAAAAGGAGGACATGAATTTAAAGTAAAATTGCTCAGGAACTCGAATCTGACCTCAATTTCACTTAACTCCAAGTATATAGAAAGATACATGAAGTTGAATTTTGAGGATCATGATCTGAGTTGCTTCAGTTTGACCTCTAAGCAACTCAGTCTTGTGGAGAATTGAGTGAGAATTGAAGAGATGAAAAATTCATAAATTCACCTTCACTGCAGGTTCAGATGGACACGATCTTGCTCTCAATTGTGCTTGGCCTTGCTTTGGATGCTTGATGTAGTGGAAATGGATCAAGGAAAAAGAAGGACTCTTGGAGTTTGAATCTCAAAGCAGTGGGAGATTTCAAACTCGATTTTCAATGAAAATCATCAAGATTATCCTTTAAATGTGGAGGTTTAGGGTTGTAGATTCAAAGCTGGCGTACAAGGGTCCTCAATTCTTAGTGAGAGGGCTTCTATTTATAGCAAGGGTCATTGATAATTGCACACTTCTTTAAAAACTCCAAAAATAGCAATTTCCTTTGCATGGATGCATGAGCGTGTGATAGGCCCATGTAATGATGCATTCAGGTCCAAAAATGAGTGTAAGCAATGCTGAAGTCATGTGGAAAGGCCATGCATTCGTGTGTGAGAAATGGAACTTCAAATCTTCCAAATGGTCCTTCAGCTTTAAGCCATGCGCAAGTCATTCATTATTTGTCCAAATGAGATGAATTTGGACTTTTTGGAAATTTTTGATCAAGAGGAACAACTTTCATGTTGAACACTTTTTCATTTGAACTTGGATCATGATGAATCTTGAGGTGGAAGTTTGGAAAATCAAACATATCAAAGTTGGGTAACGTTTTCCACCTTGGATAACTTTTTCTATGGGCTTCAAATGAGAAACGTTCCTTCACCAAAGTTATAGCTCTCTCAAATTCCTTCAAATTGGTCACCAATTTGACCTCATTTGGATTTATCTTGAAGTAGTTATGTATTTTAGAAGTTGAGGAATATCACTTGTTCAATGGTATTGGCCTAAAATGACCTATAATGTTTCCTCATATCACATGCATTTAAAAGTTGAATTTGCACTTCCTCCAAACATAAAAGTTGAAGTAGACATATTGAATTTGATCATGCAACTTGAATGGCTTTCATCGCATAAGAATTGAGCAAGTTATAGTCTTCGGAATATGACCTTCAAATTAGGCTTTAGACAAAATGACCTATAATCTTTCACCATAAAAAATGACTTTCCAAGAAAAACTAGCTCTTGACCTCAACATGAAAGTTTTTTGGAATGTAATTTAGAGTAAAGTTTCGCTTGGAATCATTTTCATATGACAAAAAGTGTAGGAGATAGGGTCTAGGGAACCCCAGTTTTGACTAGTTGACTTTCTCTGATCAACCACCATGAACCAACTTGCTAGCTTGATATTCTATTGACTTTGGGGACTCATGGAGGATCATATACGCATAATATGATGTAATGTGAAGTATCCCTTGAAATATTTGATCAATTAGTGAAGAAACTTGTTGAAGAAGTCACATAAGATACCAAGATGAATTAGGGTTTCCAAGGCAAACCAAATCCAAACTCTTGATGATTTCTTGATCAAAATAACATGTAAAGATCATGAGGATTCATGTATGATACTTAGAGCCATAGTAAACCATTTCTTGATTGAGATCCTTGCAATGAGGGTCTTAAATCCTAGATATGAGCTTGATAGAGTATAGGTGAGCATGTGCACTAGCTACAAAAGAGTTAAACTATACAATGACATATTTTTGGTGTTTTGGTTAGTAAACAAAGAAAAGTGAAGTATGATACAATAAAATGTGCTTGGTGATCTCTCCCAATGCAAACCCAGTGAATGAGGGGTAAGGAGGATGCCAAGGTGTGATCCTAATGCTAATGCATATGATGAGAATAGCATGAGGGATCTTAGGGTCAAAATTGGAGAGTTACAAGATCCATATATGATGCCTAAAACCAATGTGAACCATTTCTTGATTGAGCTCCTTGCATTGAGGGTCTTAAACCCTAGATGTGAGCTTGATAGAGCATAGGTGAGCATACACACTACCTACAAAAGAGTTAAACTATACATTGACATGTTTTTTGGTATTTTGGTTAGTAAACAAAGAAATTAAAGTATGATACAATCAAATGTGCTTGGTGATCTCTCCAATGCACACCCAATGGATGAGGGGTAAGGAGGATGCCAAGGTGTGATCCCAATGCTAATGCATATGATGAGATATCATGAAGGATCTTAGGGCCAAAATTAGGGTCTTACAGCTGCCCCTATTTAAGGAAGTTCTAGCTGAGGAGATGAAGGTTAAAATATTCATATCAACTTAGTAAAATGGACTTAAATTAACAACAATAGAAATAAATTTTAGTGCCTAAGAGACCTCATGATGAATATGATATGAAATGTTAAAAAATAATCTCTATGGGGAAAATTTTGCCACAATGGAAAAGAAATCTAGAGAGATTGAGAGTCCGCAGGAGCATAATGCATTCCATAAGGAAAACTCACTGGGGAGACAGAGACTCTGGGGAATAAAAAGTTGTGCGTAGGCCAGACTACGACTTAAAACTGCTGGGGGACACGAGAGATTCCATAAAAATAAATCAATGGAAAGACTCATCCGGGTATAAAAAGGGAAATCTGCAGAGGACACAAGTATATCAGGACAAATTTGTGTAGCGGGGTATTCGTTACCATTAGAGATATTGACTAAATCCAAGGTAAATCATACAAGTCGAGTCGCCACCGCACTTCTATTTATCCAAAGGAATGGTTAGAAAGCAAACAAATTCCTAAAAGTTTTATTGAATCAAAAACTAGTAAAAATGTCATAGATCTGGGTAAGGGGGTTGGTTATGCAATGAGAAGGTGTTAGGCACCCAAAGCATCCTAGGTACTCCTAGGGAGCCCTTTTCACATTTGTTGCAAAGGTTGTTGTTTTTTCTGAAAATTTATTTGTGCAAACATGATTGAAGGGATGAGAAAAGCGTGTATGTTTATCTAATGTACTACTTACTAAAAGAAGGGTCAAAATAAAATGACTCGCACGGACGTCGCATCCACTGCATACGTATCTCATCTGAATCTGAGAATCAGAGTCTTCGTAGCTCGGCTACCTATGGGTTAAGGAGGAGTGTGCTCGCTAAGACACCGCGTCTTATGCCTACGTATCTCATCTGGGATGAAAATCAGAGCAAAACGTAGTTCGACCACCTATGGGGTAAGGGTTGTGTTTTTGGGTGAACGATGTTACTACGCAATCTACCGGATGCTCGAGCTTTGGAGACTTACTCGCCTGTAGTAGAAGGAGTAAACGTGTTCTTAGGAGAAGAAAATTCAAATGAGTTTGGGGTGTTTAGGGATGCTCATGCAAAAAGGCAGTCCTAGATGAAGGAACCGCGCTACCTTAAATGACATGCCACGAGAGGCTATACGAAACCTAAGAAATTGGTAACATGCGGGAAAAGTAAAGGGATCGAGAGATCTACCATACGGATAAAGATCCGAAGCAACATCAATTAGATAAATAAGAAACCCAAAGACTCTTCCAAGCTAAACACCATTAAAGAAAGCGAGTCAGTACAGGTAACCGGAATAGACCTCCAGGTGGTCCCCCACAAATAAAGTGGAACACCAAGCAAGGTATCCCTGCAAGAGTATGTGAGCCCTCACAAAACAAAACTCAACAAACAGGTTAGAGAAACAAGATAGGGTAATCAAGAGTTGCCCCAAATCAAAATGTAACCACATGAATCATGCCATTAAAATTCATAAAAAAGAGCTCACAAAAAGCAACCAAGGGTAGGAGGCCTAAACCTCTTGTCAAACACATGCATCAAAAGGGTGTCAAATTCACGCATAATACCTCATACATTCAGAGTATTCAAATTAAAAGCATAGAGTAATGAGGATAAGGGCAAACCTGATTGGAGAGACCGATGAAATTGAATGGCACGGTTGGAGAGCCTAAACCTCTTTTGTTTCACTGAAACTCTTAATTTATAACCTGAGTTTTGTGGACCTGTGGGCTCAAATGAGAGAGGCCCAATTCCAAAAATTTTCTGTTATATATATATATATATATATATATATATATATATATTATATATATATATATTATATATATATAATATATATATATATATTATATATATATATATATATATATATATATTATATATATATATATATATATATATATATATATATATATATATATATATATATATATATATATATATATATATATATATTTAAACACATGGGTTTCGCCTAGCGAGCATGACAATTCAAGAAATTCCTCTGAGCGTAGGTGATTCTGGTGGCTTTTCTTGGGACTCGCTAGGCGACCCATTCTGCTCGCCTAGCGAGCATGACAGCTCATGAACAAACTTTTGCTCCTTCAAGATTAACGTTTGGCTGACGAATAGACCCCATTTGAACCTGTTGGAAGTATCTCAAGCCATTCCTTTGTGTTGACTGATCATCTAAATAGAACCCACAAAGTGTCTTGGATGATACTCAAGCTTCAAACAAAAGATGTTAGTGACACATTTTTGTGCTTTTGGTTAGTAAACAAAAGTAAGAGAAACAATGATGTATAATTCAAGCATGCTTGGTGATCTCAAACCAATCACAAGGAGTCCCACCCAAAGGCAAAGGGATCCAAGATGCTAAAGATCCTTGAGGCAATGCAAATGCAATGTTATGATGCCATGAGGGATCTTAGGGTAAAAATTGGGGTCCTACAGATGCCCCTATTTAAGGTCATTATAGCCGAAGAAGTGAAGGTTAAAATCTTCGTCTCGACGGGGTAGAATGGGCTTAATAATAACAAAGAGACGAATTTTGGTCCCTAAGAGACCTTATGATGCAAATGTAGGTATGAAAAATGGTAGTACTCTGTGGAGATATGTGTCCACAAAAGCAAAGAAATCAGAAGCCACTGATAATCCATATGAGCAATTCACTCCATGGGACCAAGACCCTGGGGACTCTGATAAGAAAGAAATGCGCGAGCAGGTCACGACTCAACGCGTGGGGAACAGAACTCCAAAGGGAATAAATCCATTGGAAAGACTCGAGCTGACTCGAAGATGCATGTATTGGGGAATATGCCAATACAGCAAAAAACTATCCACAACGGATACTTCGGATAGAATCCGGATGAAAATAATCCACTAAGGGACTTCGCTGGGGATGTCTAAAAAGGACTCTCCTGGGGAAGCAGCGAGATGAGGTATTACCGGTTACTGGGTAATAAGCTCAAGGAGACATGTGATCTGAACGCCAGGTATGAGGGAGAGATACAACATGCTCAGGAAGAGATGAATATCCAAGACCGGTATAAGGGTGAGAGATATCAAAACTTCAAAACGTTTGAGGAAAACCTAAAAGGTATACTTCATCTTAGGAACTCTGACTCCACAAGGGACAAAAAGTCATAATAGGGAGCAGAGAGGAAGGAACACCAGGGATACCGGTTACTGGGCATATAATAGGTGACCAACCAAGGCGTGAATTGGGGAATATTCCCATAAAACTCATCATCCAAAAGAGGGCTAAAATCAAACTCGATTACAGGATGGATATTTGACTCCACAAAGGGGATACGGATCTTACTCAACTGGGGAAGAACAAAAGGCTTCAGACCCGAGAGTGCATGAGATATACTATCTATTACCGTCAGAACGTAGATAATATACTCTCATGGACGATTATCCACAACCGATTACTGGGTTAATAAAGGATAAATCGACCGAAAAGAAAAGGCATCGGGATACCGAAACTAGGTATATAATGATGACCAATTCAGGGGAGGAACAATCGTTACCAACAACAACAAGGTAGACGAGAGATGACCTGTTGAGGATAAATTGCGTAATCAGGGCAATTATCCAAGCAGATGAGGGGATATCATTATCGAATATTGGATGAAGATAATTGTCACCAATTAAAGATGAGCAAAAATAGTTACTCTGCAAAAAGGGAAGAAATAGGGTTTACAACTACCGGTATGAGGGTAGAGAAACACAGACTCCGCCGGGGATAATAATTACTAATTATTGAGCAATTATTCATTTACCACCGGGAAACAAGAAAAAAGTCTCAAAAGACCGATCTAGGATCAAACTAGATAGGCACACCAAATCAAGACTTGTCCCGGTGAGGATATAACTCAATGGGGAAAACCATCCCAGTATATGTGTTGGGAAGGAACAAAAACAATCAACATCCACGAGGATATAACCCGGTGGGGAATATGGAAGAAAGGATAGACGCTTTCTGCTTATGGAGCTGACTCTATATGGAGAGATCAGACACACACATCTGCTCGGGGAAGTATATCACCAAATAGCAGGAGACAACAAACAACGATATATGGCAAAGAATGCAACATGAATATCTGAATGTTATAATTATGCATGAATATGCGCGTGGTTTATGTATGATGTATGTTGACAAACAGACATATTTAACACAACCAGGTCCAGGAATCAACCACCCGGTACTACATCTCAAGAGAGAAAGCCAAGTTCACCGGGGAGTATCCAATCTGCTGGGGATCAGAGATACTAGGAAGCAAAGAACTCTCCAGGGGATGAATCATCAATCATTCCAGCTGGGGATGAGAGTTATCACAGATAAGGTCCACCACACCAACAACTCTACTGGGGAATTTATCCGAGGAGATAAAGGATTTATCGGGATCAACCACCAAATACTGCTCTTGCCCAAAGAGATCTAAGCTGCTGAGGAAGAAAGATTGCTACTCTGCTGAAGGGAAGAGAGGTGACTCTCAACAAGCAATCCACTTGGTAAGATAAACCACAAGGGGTTCCGGAGGGAGGAGATACAGTCATGCCAGGAATATGGACAAAAATCTTACCCTATTGGGGATCGTACCACCCTTGGGAGAGAACTGAGGATCTCCTAAGTATCCTTTCGTCATTGTGAATGTTCACTTTGTTTAAAAACAAATTATAAAAAATTTGATCGTTTAAAATAATGATATTTTCTTTCAATTAAAAAACATGCAAAACATTTGTTGAATAGAAACAGATAAGAGTGCCAATAATTGGATAAAAGGCTCAAATTTATTTGATAGAATGGTAGTCTGCGAATGGCAAGACTCCATAGATCTTTACAAATTTGAAATTGGTGATATATATTGGAAAAGGGCTACATTGAACATAATGACCATTTCTACACCAATTCTGAATCTGATGTATTTGAAGCTTTGGTTGATAATGAGCAAGAATCTCTGACGGACGACAGTTGTAGAACAAAGTCTTGTCAGGATGTAGTTACTTGCCAAATCCCTAATTTTTGCCTAGATTGCCCCAAGATGAGGTACTCAATCTAGCGGGATACCTATATTCATTTTTCATGTCTCTAACTTTTGCCTGGACCGCCCTTTCGGGTTTTCAATCCACCAAGACGCTCATTTTTGCCTAAGCCGCCCTTTCGGGTTTTCAACTTAGCGAGCTATTCAGTTTTTATTTTTTTAGGCGAAGTATTTCTTGACTGCATCTAAATTCACAGGACGAGTGAAATCCTCCCCATCCATAGTTGTAAATATCAAAGCACCGCCTGAAAAGGCTCTCTTAACAACATACAGACCCTCATAGTTCGGAGTCCACTTGCCTCTGGAATCGGGCGCGAAAGACAAAACTTTCTTGAGCACAAGGTCACCTTCTCGGAACACACGAGGCTTGACCTTCTTATCAAAAGCTTTCTTCATCCTCTGCTGATATAACTGACCATGGCACATGGCAGTCAATCTCTTCTTTTCAATCAAGTTTAGCTGGTCATAACGACTCTGAACCCGTTCAGCATCAGTCAACTTGGCCTCCATCAAGACTCTCATTGATGGGATCTCCACCTCTATAGGGAGTACAACTTCCGATCTTGACTTAGCGATCATATCGTCAACGTACGCCTCAATCTCCTTATGCATCATGTCATGGAACAAGGTAGTCATAGCTCGTTGATACGTGGCTCCGGCGTTCTTCAAACCGAAGGGCATCACTCGATAACAGAATGTTCTCCAAGGTGTGATGAATGTTGTCTTCTCCATATCCTCGGGTGCCATTTTAATATGATTATATCCGGAAAATCCATCCATAAATGAGAAGACCTTGAATTTAGTTGTATTGTCTACCAACATATCAATATGTGGTAGAGGGAAATCATCTTTCGGACTAGCTTTATTCAAGTCTCTATAGTCCACACGTATCCAGACTTTTCCATCTTTCTTAGGCACGGGCACAATATTGGCCACCCATTGAGGATATATAGAAGTCACCAGGAACCCCGCATCAATTTGCTTATGAACTTCCTCTTTGATCTTCACTGCCATATCAGGATGAGTTCTTCTGAGCTTCTGCTTTACAGGCATGCACTCAGGCTTTAGAGGTAGGAAATGTTGCACAATATCAGTATCTAGACCAGGCATGTCTTCATATGACCAGGCAAAGACGTCAACATATTCTCGTAGCAACTTAATCAACCCCTTCTTAACAAATTCTTCCAGAAGTGCCCCAATCTTTACTTCTCGCACACAATCTTCAGACCCCAAGTTGACTGTTTCCAGATTCTCAAGATGCGGCTGAATGATCTTCTCTTCATGCTCAAGTAGCCGGGTGATCTCATCAGGAATCTCTTCAACATCATCTTCCTCTACCTCAAATACAGGGAATTCAAAATTGGGAGATGGTGTTGGGTCTTTATGTTCAATGGGTTTAGAAATTAACCTGCATAATGATTTTGGATATGAAAAACTTTAGAATTCAAACAAGGCAAATCATTATGCATATGAAAAAGATCGATTTTATTCTATTTTTTAGGGTTTTATATGATCACCAATTTCATGCGAAAAGCGAAAAGGGAAAATAAATGGAAAAACACACATTTAACATGAATTTATTGAATGAAAATATCATTGTATTTATGCGCCATCAATGTCGTCACTCCTTCTTTTGGCATGGGAGAAGGGTTTTTAAACAAAGTGATCATTACGTTGACTTATGGACAACTGTTGGAATATCCACAGCGACCCAATTATTGCAGACCCCTCCAGGGATGATGAAAATGCCAGAATCCTTTGTATCTTCTTCTAAAACGGCAGTAGCCTCCTCATCTAGACCAGTGTGGATGAAACCTCCACTCTTGAATAACCCTTGCTTGTTGAAAGTACCAGAAGAAAAACCTATGCCATCCTGGGACTCGTTGTCTTCTAACTCAATCATTTTTCCTAAACCAGTGGTTGCACCACGCTCAATGGCCAACTTTGCATCTTTGTAGGAAGCAAATGAAGGAGTTCTCTGCTTAATAGGCTCAGCTATAGATAAAGCTTGGAAAGGAGTTCCAATTTCAACCTCAGCATCTATATAAGAGAAGGAAGACAAATGGCTAACCAGGAGAGCCCTTTCTCCCCCTACCACCACCAGCTTCTTGTTTTTCACGAATTTCATTTTCTGGTGTAGGGTGGACGTCATGGCGCCTGCCTCGTGAATCCATGGTCTGCCTAAGAGACAACTATACGATGGGTGAATGTCCATAACCTGGAAGGTAACCTGGAAATCACTTGGTCCAATCTTGATTGGGAGATCAACTTCCCCAATCACAGTTTTGCGAGACCCATCGAAAGCCTTCACAACTACTCCACTCTGCCTCATGGGAGGCCCTTGATATGATAGTTTTGAGAGAGTTGACTTTGGCAATACGTTCAATGATGACCCGGTGTCCACCAATACATTGGACATGGTGTCGTCTCTACAATTCATAGATATGTGTAAAGCCAAGTTGTGGTCTCTTCCCTCCTCAGGGAGATCAGAGTCACAAAAGCTCAGGTTGTTGCAAGCAGTAATGTTTGCAACAATGCTATCGAATTGCTCTAAAGTGACATCGTGATCCACATATGCCACATCTAACACCTTCTGCAGAGCCTCTCGGTGTGGTTCTGAATTTAACAGTAAGGATAACACAGATATTTTGGATGGCGTTTGTAGAAGTTGGTCTACAACATTGTACTCGCTCCTTTTGATGAGTCTCAGCATCTCATCACAGTCTTCTTTCACATTGCCACTCGGGCCAACAGAAGTAGGAGTTTTCAGTACGGAGGAGGGCTTAACAGCAAGTGCCGGATTCGGAGAATTCAAAACGTTCCCAATCGGGCGTTCAACAAGATCAGCAATAATTTGAGGCTTCGGCGGTGCTGAAAATACACGGCCACTACGGGTCAAACCGCTAACATCGGCAATATTCACAACAGATGAAGAGGGCAAGGACACCTCTTTCCCATTCTCTATTGTTACTGCGTTGTAGCGATAGAGAACTGCCTTTTCAGAAGAGTAAGGCACAGGACCAGCAGGCTTAATTATCAGAGCGGGAGAAGCCTTCTGCTTGCTACCATTGTACTTGATGATAACAGGCTCGGGTATCTGGAACACTGGGGAGATCACATTGACCTCAGGCTCATTTTCATCAACATTCCTGTTTTGAAGGATCTCAATGACTCCTTCGTCCATCATTTCCTGAACGTCCTTGCGCACCTGGCAACAACCCAATCGGTCAACAGAGCAGACTCGGCATCTATCATGGTCATGCTCATAATGATTGTAGTCATACAACAAACGATGCATCTGGACCAGAGACTGTTGAATATGACTGACATATTTGACCTTGTATTTTCCAGGGCAACCCTGGACCATGTTGACAGATTTCCCATGTTCGGGCAATGGGTTCTTCTTCACATTAGGGCCTACGTCCTCAAAACATAAAATACTACACCTCACAAGGTCTTGAACCTTGGTCTTCAAAGGGTAACAATTCTCCACGTCGTGGCCGGGAGTACCAGAATGGTAAACACAATATAACTCAGGCTTATACCACCACTGGGGGTTAGCAGGTATAGCCGGTGGGTCTCTCGGAGTAATCAACTTCCTTTCTATCAAAGAGGGATATAACTCTGCGTACATCATAGGAATAGGATCGAAGGTGACCCTTTTCCTCTCGTAACTCGTGTCGGTTTGATTATTGTTTCGAGGCTGGTAGGCCTGCTGCTGCGGTCGGTGTTGTTGTTGTTGATATTGCGGATGTGGTTGCTGATTGTTACTATGTTACTGATACTGTTGATTGTCTCTAAAAACAGATGCTATATGAGCCACCTGGTGCTGGTTACTGGCGGGACGCACAGTCTTCCTCCTCACAGAGGGTCTTCTTTGTTTCTCATGGGAGATCACAGCATGTGCCTCTCCATCTTTCTTCTTTGCAAATGCCCCATAACGTTTGGCAGAAGAGCCTTCTTCTCTGGTTAACCGTCCTTCACGGACCCCTTCTTCTAGACGCATCCCCATATTCACCATCTCGGTGAAGTCAGAAGGAGCGCTAGCAATCATCCGCTCATAATAAAAAGAACTTAAAGTCTTCAAAAAGATCTTAGTCATCTCTTTCTCTTCTAGCGGAGGCACGATCTGTGCTGCCACTTCTCGCCACCTCTGGGCGTACTCCTTAAATGTTTCTTTATCCTTCTGGGACATGGCTCTCAATTGATCTCTATCAGGAGCCATATCCATGTTGTACTTGTATTGCTTGACGAAGGCTTTGCCGAGATCATTGAAGGATCGGATGTTCGCGCTGTCTAAACCCATGTACCAATGCAAAGCGGCACCGGACAGACTGTCCTGAAAGTAGTGGATGAGTAGTTGGTCATTATCGGTTTGAGTCGACATCTTCCTGGCATACATGACCAGGTGGCTGAGAGGACAAGTATTTCCTTTGTACTTTTTAAAATCAGGGACCTTGAATTTCACAGGGATCTTCACATTTGGAACCAAGCAGAGTTCGGCAGCATACTTGCCGAAAAGATAATTTCCTCTGAGAGTTTTCAATTCCTTGCGAAGCTCAAGAAATTGATCGTTCATAGCATCCATCTTCTCATAAACATATGGACCCTCAAACGGCTCAGAATGATAGATGGTGTCGTCTACCCTAGGCAAAGTATGCATGATAGGAGGAGGAACGGCAAGGACCGGGCTAGATGCCGGAAGAGAAGCAAAGGTAGGAACAGGACCCTCAGGCATGAAATTGGGAGGCATCCCCCACGGAAACCCGGTTGGCATGGCTGTTGGAACAAAGTGTGCACTGGCAGCGGGCACAGTAGAGGAGATAATCTCAGAGATAATTGTCCTCTGGGGAGGAGTTGAAGGTGTCGGAGAAGACTGGCCCTGGGCAGCCATGAGTGACTCCATTAGGGCAGTCAATCTGGCCACTTCCTCTTTCAGCTCACGGTTCTCTTGTTCTAGGTGATCCATCAGTCTTGAAATGTTGGCTCTAGTGTAGTACCGGTGAGTCTGCTTGTCTTCAAAATAAATGAAGGACACAGAGTTAGACCACAGGGCAAGGGACCGGAAACAGAACCTACTTATGCATATGATGCATGCAATGCTTGTGCATATGATTTGTATTTTATTTCAAAGGAACTTTAGAGTTTTATTTGCGAATTCTGGAAATATTAAGCATTTTATCACATATGGAAATGTCTCATCAAATAATATCAGGGAAAAGAAGTGCAGCATCGTCAATCATATAGAAGAGAAAAGGAAAATAATCGTCTTATGGATCCCTAAAAACAATCATCTAAAGCTCGGGACACAGGAAGATAAGATGCGCGAAGCCTCTTCACCTCCCTCTCGTAGGCTGCCTCCATATCGGCCTTCTCTTAGGCGAGTCGATCATACCTCCTCTTCCAGAACTTAGAAGACTGAGGAAATTGAAAAGTCCATACATCATTAGGGTCATCAATAACCTGATGCTCAAGAAACTCAATCAACGCATCCTTCTCCTTAATCTGCTGAAGCAACTCTTCACGTTCACGGATCCAGGCACGTGAACGGTCTTCGTCTCTCAACTCCTCTACTCCTTGATTAGGGAGGGTTGAAGGCCCAACCATAATCATAGGTGTAGGTCTCGGATACTCGTAAGGCATGAGATACTCAGACGCCCTCTTCCTAACCCAAACAGTGTAAGGCTCCAAAGCGATGCAATTCTTAGGACCCAACTCTTTCCTTCCTTTCCTATGAATCTTGCGCCAAGCGCGGACCATCCTAGCTTTCAAGCCTTGGGGATCTTTACCATCCTGAAAGAATACACCCTCTAACAGAATCTTATTGGGTTTATCCTTTAAGGGGAACCCAAGTTGCCGACGTGCCAAAACAAGATTGTAGTTAATCCCACCACATGTACCAAGAAGAGGTACATTGGAGAATTCTCCACAAGAGTCAATAATCTGCACACCATCATACACACGGTTATACCAAGAGATATCATCATTAGTGAGAGACATAAGTCTCGTGGACCACCGTAGACATTCCTTGTTCTCCTTGAAAGCGACCGTCTGAGGTAAGTGAGAAATAAACCACTTATACAACAGAGGCAAACAACACACAATGGCGCCACCACCCTTTGCATTCCTCATATGCAAAGAGAAGTAGGTATCGCCCAACAGAGTCGGAACGAGATTAAGAGTAGAGAAGATCCTAATAGCGTTCACATCCACAAACTTGTCGATGTTAGGGAATAACACTAGCCCATATATGAGAAGTACAAATATGGCCTCAAAGGCGTCCTCACTCATGGCCTTCCCATACATAGTAGCTTGAGCGATGAGGAACTCAAAAGGGAGACCTTGAATTCCTCCTTTGGTAGTCATATGAGCATCAACCAGAGATTCATCTATGTGTAACATGTCTACTATCTCTTGAGAAGTAGGAACCCTTTCCAAGCCACTGAACGGTAACTGATCCAGAATAGGTATACCCACAAGATAAGCATACTCCTCAAGTGTAGGCAAAAGTTGAAAATCCGGAAACGTGAAGCTACGGTGCAAAGGATCGTAAAACTGCACCAATACACTCACCAATCAAAAACTAGTAAAAATGTCAGAGATCTGGGTAAGCGGGTTGGTTATGCAATGGGAAGGTGTTAGGCACCTAAAGCATCTTAGGAACTCCTAGGGAGCCCTTTTCACATTTGTTGCAAAGGTTGTTGTTTTTTGTGAAAACTTATTTGTGCAAACATGATTGAAGGGATGAGAAAAACGTGTATGTTTATCTAATGTACTACTTACTAAAAGAAGGGTCAAAAGAAAATGACTCGCACGGACGTCGCATCCACTTCATACATATCTCATATGAATCTGAGAATCAAAGCCTTCATAGCTCGGCTACCTATGGGTTAAAGAGCAGTGTGCTCGCTAATATATCGCGTCTTATGCCTACGTATCTCATCTGGGATGAAAATCAGAGCAAAACGTAGTTCGACCACCTATGGGGTAAAGGTTGTGTTTTGGGGTGAACGACGTTACTACGCAATCTACCGGATGCTCGACCTTTGGAGACTTACTCGCCTGCAGTAGAAGGAGTAAACGTGTTCTTAGGAGAAGAAAAATCAATGAGTTTGGGGTGTTTAGGGATGCTCATGCAAAAAGGCAGTCCTAGATGAAGGAACCGCGCTACCTTAAATGACATGCCACGAGAGGCTATACGAAACCTAAGAAATCGGTAACATGCGGGAAAAGTAAAGGGATCGAGAGATCTACCGTACGGATAAAGATCCGAAGCAACAACAGTTAGATAAATAAGAAACCCAAAGACTCTTCCAAGCTAAACACCGTCAAAGAAAGCGAGTCAGTACAGGTAATCGGAATAGACCTCCAGGTGGTACCCCACAAATAAAGTGGAACACCAAGCAAGCTATCCCTGCAAGAGTATGTGAGCCCTCACAAAACAAAACTCAACAAACAGGTTAGAGAAACAAGATAGGGTAATCAAGAGTTGCCCCAAATCAAAATGTAACCACATGAATCATGCCATTAAAATTCATAAAAAAGAGCTCACAAAAAGCAACCAAGGGTAGGAGGCCTAAACCTCTTGTCAAACACATGCATCAAAAGGGTATCAAGTTCACCCATAATACCTCATACATTCAGAGTATTCAAATTAAAAGCATAGAGTAATGGGGATAAGGGCAAACCTGATTGGAGAGACCGATGAAATTGAATGGCACGGTTGTGTTTGCAAAGCACTCTTAGGGTTTATATGAGAGGGAATTGGTTCTTTGCCGATGAGTTCCCTTTAGTCTCTGGAGGTTGCTCAGAACTCTGTTAGCTCTTCTCTCACTATCTTTTTCCCTGCCAGGGTAATAGGAATATAATTCTTTTGTTTCACTGAAACTCTGAATTTATAACCTGATTTTTGTGGACCTGTAGGCTCAAATGAGAGAGGCCCAAGTCCATAATTTTTCTGTTATATTTTATTTATTTATTTATTTTTATTTTTTTAAACATGTGGGCTTTGCCTAGCGAGCATGACAGTTCAAGAAATTCCTCTGAGCGTAGGTGATTCTGGTGGCTTTTCTTGGGACTCGCTAGGCGACCCATTCTGCTCGCCTAGCGAGCATGACAGCTCATGAACAAACTTTTGCTCCTTCAAGATTAACGTTTTGATTGACGAATAGACCCCATTTGAACCTATTGGAAGTATCTCAAGTCATTCTTTTGTGTTGATTGATCTTCTAAATGGAACCCACAAAGTGTCTTGGATGATACTCAAGGTTCAAACAAAAGATGTTAGTGACACATTTTTGTGCTTTTGGTTAGTAAACAAAAGTAAGAGAAACAATGATGTATAATTCAAGCATGCTTGGTGATCTCAAACCAATCACAAGGAGTCCCACCCAAAGGCAAAGGGAACCAAGATGCTAAAGATCCTTGAGGCAATGCAAATGCAATGTTATGATGCCATGAGGGATCTTAGGGTCAAAATTGGGGTCCTACAATTTGAATGCCTGAACCAAGCAGGGGACGACAATTTCACTGAGGAAATACACACTCAAACTCAACTAGGAAAGAAATGAACTTCAACACAGGAGTATGAGAAGTATATTATCCACTACCAGTTACTGGGTAAGGACATAACAAAATCTGACACAGAGGACATCCGTTACCGGTTAGGGTAAACATATCAAGGATGACTCGCTGGGGGCAAACAGGAGGTGTATTCTTTACTAGTTACTGGGTAAGATTATCCTGCTGGGGAAAAGCCAAATAGGGTTTACAACTACCGGTTATTGGGTAGAATACCAAAGAAAGAGAATATCCATCACTGGTTAAAGTGAACATATCAAGGATAGACTCAAAGGGAAGAATATCGGTCATCAGTTGAGATGAACATATCAAGGATCGACTCCTATGGGAGAAATAGGAATTATATCTATCAATTACTAGATAGAAAACCAAAAAGAGAATATCCGTCACCGGTTAAGATGAACATATCGAGGATAAACTCCGCAAAGGGGAAGCAGGATTCACAACTACCGGTTACTGGGAAGAAGACCGCAAAGAGGAGGAAACCCGTCATCGGTTAGGATGAACACATCAAGAATTAACCCTCTGGGAATGAAATAGGGATTACAACTACCTTTTTACTAGGTAAAATACCCAAAAGAGAGAATATTCATCACCAATTAGGATGAACATATCAAGGATAGACTCAAAGTAGGGGAAGAAAAAGGAAATATATTACTTTTACTGGGTATTGGGTAAAAGTAATATATTCACAAATCGAGAAGAAAATGACCAGTTACTGGGTAACAAACTCTCGGGGGACCGAGGTATTTATCTAGGCAAGATCTAGAAATAAAAGGTCAATCTAAGATTCAACCCAATGAACATATATCTCAGGGGGGAGTGGTTCCATCCAGAGAATCAACTGGGGAGGAAGCTGAAATAATAATCATCCACGGGGCAATAACTCAGTGGGGAATGAGAAAGGTTAAATTCTGTCTACTTAAGGGGTTGACACTATACAATTGAAAGAGGACAGACACACCAAATCTGCGCGGGGGGAAAGGATACCACCATAGCAGAGGATCAGAGAAATAATGAATCACAAAGTGTAATAATGTAATAATAAAATCTATGAATGCATATGTATATGTATATATGATAATTATGCTGACAAAACAATCACAAAGGATACAAACATCACCGATATGAATCATCGTTACAACACTCAGCCAATCTCAATAGGGAGAACGTGAATTATCCATCTCAAAGGCTCAACCTTGGCTGGGGAAAAGGGAAAGATTTGTCGAGGATCTGCACCATCAACTCTACAGGGAATTTTAGGTCAACACCCTATCAAATGGGAGACAACCTTACAGAGGACCAGAAATATTGCTCAAGAATCAGTGCTAACTGAAATCCGCTGGCGACTTGAGGGGAAACAAAATCGGTGCTGGATCTATGAAAACTGTTGAGAAAATGCACCCGCAAATCAAAGGAGGCATTTAGAAACTCAGCTGGGGGAACCAACAAAACTCGGCGGGAGATGCTGAAATGCTGCTGGGGAAAAAACAGAGATCACGCCAACTGCTTGCGGAAAACCAACAATGCTTCGCATCTTAGGGATCACCTGTTCTCAGACCGCTGTTGATATTCCCTAAATGAAGTCTTTGCAAAGAGCTTCAACCATGTTATTGTTCAAGTTCGATCCATTATCAGTAATGATCTTACTTGGCACACCATACCGGCATATAATCTGATTCTTGATAAACCTCACAACAACTTGCTTGGTTACATTTGCATACAATGTCACTTTAACCCACTTTGTGAAGTAGTCAATAGCCACCGAAATGAAATGATGTCTGTTTGAAGCTTTGGGCTCAATCATGCCAATCATATCAACTCCCCACATGGAGAAGGGCCATGGGGAGGAAATGACATTCAAGGGCGTCCGAGGAACATGAACTTTATCTGTATATATTTTACATTTATGGAATTTCTTCACAAACTTGTACCAATCAGATTTCATTGTCAGCCAAAAGTAACACGCTCTCAACATCTTCTTTGCCATAGCATGTCCATTGGAATGGGTACCAAAGGAACCTTCATGGACTTCGGTCATCAACAAGTCTGCTTCGTGTCTAACCATGCATCTGAGCAGAACCATATCGAAGTTTCTCTTATATAATACATCACCATTCAGGTAGAAGTTGTTAGCTAATCTTCTCAAAGTCTTCTTATCTTTCAAAGATGCCCCAGACTGGTAAATCTGACTTTGGAGAAAAAATTTAATATCAAAATACCACGGCTTTTCATCTTTGATCTCTTCAACAGCAAACACATGAGATGGCCTATCAAGAAGTATCACAGTCAAGTTGAGAACTTCATTCCAAAACTTTACCACAATTATTGAAGCCAACGTTGTAAGAGCATCTGTCATCCTGTTTTCATCTCGAGAGATATGATGAAATTCAACCTTTGTAAAGAAAGTTGAAATCCTCCTCGCATAATACCTATATGGTATCAAACCGGGTTGATTCGTCTCCCATTCGCATATGATCTGATTCACAACCAAAGTTGAGTCTCCATAGACGTCCAAATACTTGATTATGAGATCAATACCCTCTTCAAGCCCCATAATGCAAGCTTCATACTCAGCCATATTGTCCATACACTTGAAAGTAAATCTAGTTGTAAATGGAAAATGTGTGCCTTGAGGAGTAATAATCACTGCCCCAATGCCATTACCATACTGATTAACAACTCCATCGAATACCATGCCCCAATGGGAACCAGGTTCTGGCCCTTCTTTCAGCAATGGTTCATCACAATCTTTCGTTTTCAAGTATAAGATCTCTTCATCAGGAAAATTATATTTTAGTGACTGATTATCTTCAATTGGTTGGTGAGCCAAATGGTCAACCAAGACGTTACCCTTGATCTCTTTTTGAGATTGGTATTCAATATCATACTCTGATAATAACATATGCCAATGGGCAATCCTACAAGTTAAAGCAGGCTTCTCAAAAATATACTTGATTAGATCCATTTTGGAGATCAACCAAGTAGTATGATTCAACATATACTGACGAAGACGCTTAGCAGCCCAGCCCAATGCACAACAAGTCTTCTCTAGCATAGAATATTGAGTCTCACAATTAGTGAACTTCTTACTGAGGTAGTAAATGATATATTCTTTCATTCCAGTTTTGTCTTGCTGACCAAGAACACACCCATACTCTCTTCAAGCACAGCCAAATACATGATCAATGGTCTTCCTTCAACGGGAAAAGACAAAATCAGAGGTTCAAGCAGATACTCTTTGATACTGTCAAAAGCTTTCTGGCAATCCTCGGTCCAATAACAAGATTGATCTTTCCGAAGAAGCTTGAATATAGGCGCACATGTGGAAGTCATATGCAATATAAATCTTGAGATATAGTTCAAGCGACCAAGAAAACCTCTGGCTTGTTTCCCTGTTTTGGGCGCCGACATCCCATGTATTGCTTTGACCTTGGCAGGATCAACTTCAATACCCTTCTCGCTGACGATAAAGCCCAACAACTTACCAGAATGAACACCAAAAGTACATTTATTGGGATTCAAGCAGAGTTTGTACTTCCTCAAACGATGGAATAACTTCAACAAATGCTCGACATGTTCTTCTTCATCACTGGATTTAGCAATCATATCATCAACATAGACTTCAATCTCTTTATGCATCATATCATGAAAAAGAGTGGTCATAGCTCTCTGGTAAGTTGCACCAACATTCTTTAGACCGAAAGGCATCACTCTATAGCAGAATGTTCCCCAAGGGATAATGAACGTAGTCTTCTCCATATCCTCGGGTGCCATCTTAATCTGATTATAACCAGAAGATCGATACTTAAACGAAAAGACTTTGAATTTAGCTGTATTATCTACCAACATATCAATGTGTGGCAGAGGAAAATCATCTTTTAGACTAGCTTTATTCAAATCCTTATGATCGACACACATGCGTACTTTTCCATCTTTCTTCGGACCAAGCACAATATTGGCCACCCACTACGGATACTCAGCGGTAACAAGGAAACCAACATCAATCTGCTTTTGCACTTGTTCTTTGATCTTCACTGCCATATCAGGGTGAGTCCTTCTTAACTTCTGCTTGACTGGCAGGCATTCTGGCTTCAACAACAATCTATGCTCCACAATCTTAGAATAAGTTAATAGAACGCATGGCCACGATTAGATCATTTGAATGGGATCCAAGGACTCAGGTGGTTCCACGTGGGGATGGTGGTCGAAACCACCATCTTCTCCAGCAAACAAACAACTTCCGGCCACCACGCGCAGGTTTTGAAACTTCAATGAAAGTAAACAAACGTGGTACCAAAATGAAGCTGGGGTGATGTACATCACCCCTGTAACCTTGGATTGTGCTCAATGTTTCTATTAAGTGAGAAATCTGAGCATGAAATTCAAGGTATGCAAACTGAAATGGTTCAAATCATGAAATCAAGACCACCACTGGCCTACCTCTTGCTCGAGGACTTCAGAAACCAGTTCAAACAAGAGAAATTCACATTGTATAGCAAGTTTTAGATCAAAACAGTTTGGTGTTATACCTTTGAAGAGCAGCTTTGAACATCACGATTCCTTCAAGCTTTTGCTTCCAATTTGATCTTGAGATGTAATATGAATGCAAGGCTAAGGAATAAGACTTGAAGATCAACTGATTGTGTTGAAATTCAAGCTTGAAATTGAGAAATGAAAATTGGAATTCCTTTGAGTGAGGTTAGGTTTTGATTCCAGCAGAGTTTCAAATCACCATAAGGTTGATATTTGAATGTGCAAGGCCATGTATTTATAGCTGAGATGGATACAAGCAAGTGATTTACTCGTGTGCATGAGAATTGGATCCTCCATGTATGGGCCTGTACAGGCGTATGTGAGGCACAAAATTGATTGGAAATGCAAGCTGATATCATTTGAAGTTGAAATGGACGTGCCAAAGGCCTGCTGTTAGCTTATGCATAAAATTACAAAGTGAATTGCATATTTGGTCATAAACATTCACCTCTTCGAAAGTCACACATAGAAAATCGAAGCATGGTGGTGTAAGTAATGGTTGGAGAGGTCTTGACTTAAGGAACAAACGCTATGTTGGGCAAAAATCCATTTAGAATTTGGAAATTTGTGAAAGTTGGCCTTGAAGTTTGAGGTACAAAACATGTCTAGGTTTACTTTGAATTTTTTTTCCCAAAAGTGACCAACTTCAAGCCCTTCTGTTTTAATAATGCAAGCCTCAAATGGAAAATCCTCCAACATAAAAGTTGTAGTTCTTTTCTAGATGATCAATTTGGACTTAAATTTTGTATCATTTGGATTTTTGATGAGAAAATTATAGGCACTTGAATTTGGATATTTTTCAAATTCAATGGTTTTGGTCCAAAGTGACCTATAATCTTTTGTATTATCACATGTATTTATTTTAGGATTATGAAATTTTGTCCAAAATAAAATTTGAAGTAGAAATCTTAGGTTTCCAATTCAATTGGTCTCACCTTAAAATCATAAAAAATAAGGGAGTTAGGTCTTGGGAAGTTGACCCAAAATTAGGGTTTCAGTCAAAATGACCTATAATGCTTTGAAATGAATTATGACCTTCCATGTTTAAAATGGATTTTTGATGAACAGAAAGTTGTTCATATGGTTCTTAAGAACATGTTTTCTCTTGGGGTCATCTTCGTTTGAGAAACACATCAAACGTTAGGTCTCAGGGATCCTCAGTTTGGTCAGATGACTTGACTGGTCAACTTCTCAAAGCCAAACCTCAAATCTTGATGAATGAATGATTGAGGATACTCACATAGGCTCATATATGCATAAAATAATTAATTAAAGGACTTACCTTGATTGAATTTGATCATAGGTTGAGGTTGCTTCATGAGCAAGGCACATTTAATGCACAATTGAATTAGGGTTTCCTTGGGAAACAATCCTCAAGCCCTTTGGTTTATCTTGATCAAATTGACAAATTGAAATGTTTGGGAGACATATGTGATGATTGGGAACTTTGTGGACCATTGTCATGCTTGCTTTCATCTTCATCTAGCCACTTAAGTGAGCATAGGAGCCTCCTAGAAGCATTGGAGCACATGATTACTTGAGCTTCAAAACAAAAGAAGTTAGTGACATATTTTTGTGCTTTTGGTTAGTAAACAAATAGGAAAAGAAATAATATACAATTCAAGCATGCTTGGTGGTCTCAAACCACTCACACAAATCCTACCCAAGGGTAAAGGAGCCACACATGCTATGATCCTTGAGGCAATGCAATGAGCAAATGATATGATGCCATGAGGGATCTTAGGGTCAAAATTTGGGTCTTACAGATGACCCTATTTAAGGTCATTCTAGCCGGAGATATGAAGGTTAAAATCTTCATCTCGACGAGGTAGAATGAGCTTAAATAATAACAAAGAGACGAATTTTGGTCCCTAAGAGACCTCATGATGCAGATGTATGCATGCAAAAGTTAATACTCTCTGGGGAAATATGGCCACAAAGGAAAAAGAAATCAGAGAGAGACCAAAAATCCATAGGAGTGGCACACTCACTAAGGAGACAGAGACTCTGGGGAAAATAGGGTAAAATGCGTGAGCAGGTCACCACTTAAAACTTGTTGGGAGACACGTAGGGATTCCACGAAAATAAATCGATGGAAAGACTCGAGCTGACGCAAAGATGCATGTATTAGGGAATATGCCAATACAACAAAACTATCCACAAAGGATACTTCGGGTAAAAATCCGGACTCAGACGAGGAAATCCATAAAGGACTCAGCTGAGGAAGAAACAAACGAGATATTACCGGCTACTGGGGAATAACTCAAAGCGAGACATGTTATCAAAACACCGGTATAAGGGTGAGAGAACAACACGCTCAGGGAGAAAGAATATCTAAGACCGGTATAAGGGTGAGAGATATCAATCATCCGAACATCTGAGGAGGACCTAAAAGGTATATCTCAACTCAGGAAAGTCTGACTCCACAGGGGGAAAAAAAGTCATAATAGGGAGCAGAAGGAAGGAACACCAGGGATACCGGTTACTGGGCATATAATAGGTGACCAACCAGACGTGAATTAGGAACATATCCAAGACACTCATCATATGAAAAGGAGGGCTGAAAAAGAAAACTGGATTTAGGATGGACATTCAATTCCATAAGGAAATACGAATCTTACTCGATTGGGGAAGAAAAAGACTTCGAATGAAGAGCGCATGAGATATATTATCTATTACCGTCAGAATGTAGATAACATACTCGCATGGAAGATTATCCACAACCGGTTACTGGGTAAATAAAGGATAAATCGGCCGAAAAGAAAGGACATCGGGATACCGATTACTGGGTATAAAATGATGACCAATCAAAGGGAGAAACAATCATTACCAAACAAGGGTAAATGAAAGATGACTCGCGGGGGATAAATTGCTTGACAGAAAGCAATCATCCAAGAGATATATCACCGGTTACTGGGTAGAAAACCACAAAAATAGGGGATTACATCTACCGGTTACTGGGTAGAAAACCACAAAAATAGTGGTTACATTTTGATTTGGGGGCAACTCTGGATTACCCTATCCTGTTTGCTCTAACCTGTTTTGTGTTTATTATGGCATTGTTTTCTCCTAATTCCTTCATATTACTCTAACCTGTTTGTTGAGTTTTTTTTTTGTGAGGGCTCATATGACTCTTGCAGAGATGGCTTGCCTGGTATTCCACTTTATTTGTGAGATACCACCTGGAGGTATATTCCGATTACCTGTACTGACTCGCTTTCTTTGATGGTGCTAGCTTGAGAGATCTTTGGGTTTCTTATCTCTTTAATTGATGTTACTTAGGATCTTTATCCGTACGGTAGATCTCTCGATCCCTTTACTTTTCCCGCATGTTACCGATTTCTTAGGTTTCGTATAGCCTCTCGTGGCATGTCATTTAAGGTAGCGCGGTTCCTTCATCTAGGACTTCCTTTTTGCATGAGCATCCCTAAACACCCCAAACTCATTAATTTTTTTTCTCCTAAGAACACGTTATCTCCTTCTACTACAGGCGAGTAAGTCTCCAAAGGTCGAGCATCCGGTAGATTGCGTAGTAACGTCGTTCACCCCAAAACACACTTATCCTTAACCCATAGGTGGTCGAACTACGTTTTGCTCTGATTTTCATCCCAGATGAGATACGTAGGCATAAGACGCGATGTCTTAGCGAGCACACTCCTCTTTAACCCCTAGGTAGCCGAGTGTAACACCTCAAAATTTGCCCTCCTCTCTTGGGACCAGCATAACATATTACATATCATTTTTAGGTCATTAGGCATTGCATATTGCATATCATGTGGTTACATTGTGCAAGTCATCCTCACAAGTCTTGATCAAGAAGATAAGAGATGGAGATGCAAGCCTAGGGTTTCATTGGACTGGATCATTAATCATCTGAGGGTGTGGTGGTCTGAATTAGGGTTTTGTGATTCTCAAGGAGATTGGTCATTATCTTGTTTGAAATGATTCATCATCATCATCATGGTTGGTCATCATCAAGTAATTTGATCAATATACCTTGAGATTAGGGTTTTGACCACTGGTCAACCCTAATCAGTTGCATTGGGCCAATCAGGGCATAGCAAGGAGATGGGGTCTATAATGGATATGAGGATCATTTCATGGTTTTATTGAGCTTATTGAGGCTAGGGTTTCATCCTTGAGCCATTGCATCAGAGAATTGGGGCTCAGATTGATCAGTGCGTTGCCAAATTCATCTATCAGTTGAAGAAGTCCACTGTGGTCAACTGTGCTTGATTTTATGGATTTGGAGGTGGGAGAGAGTTGGATACACTTCATTCATGTTGGAACAAGTGTTATTTGACATTGCAAAGCTCAAGAATGGAGAAAATAAAGTCAGAACAAAAATTGCCAAAAATAGAAAGTGACTTGTAATGGAAGTTTCCCAAAATGGAAAGTTTTTGATCACAAAATTACATGTCCAAGAAAGCTTCAAATGAAAATTTGTTCAACATGAAGGTTGTAGATCTTGGTCTCACCTTTCCAAAAAGTCCAAGAACTTGAAAATCCCATGTATGGTTGGCAAGTTATGGTCCATTCAATTTCAAAAAAGACCTATAATCAAAGTGGCATAACTTTCACATGGAGTGTCCAAAATGAGTGATCTTTTTATGAGCAAACTCCATTTCACATGTATTTTCATGGTGCATAATCAAAATTCATCAAAAATGGCCAATGCAAAAGGTCAATTTTCAAGTGCACTAATTAAAATCCAAGGGCAAAATGGTCCAACTTGAGAAATACTTGGAATTTTGGAATGGGAGTTTTTGCAACACATCACAAATGCCAAATAGAAGTGGTTTGAACTGTCATGAGTTTTCATGGTGCAATATTTGGCTAGGCTATTTTTGAACTTTCACTTAAAGTGCATTTTTGGTGTGAGATAGTGAAATTGAGAAATACAAGGCCTATGGACATGAAACCAATGCCAACACACTCCAAATGCAAAATAGAAGTTGTGTGAGGTGTTAATGCACTGTTACATTGCCAATTCACAAAGGTCATTTTTGGACTTTCACATAAAAGGCAATTATGCTAATCACTTCAAATTTGCTAATTAAGATTAGTAGATTGGATTAGCATTGGTATAAATCACTAATTGTAACAGAATTTGTTAACCATAATCACAATTCTCAAGATCCATAACAGAATTTCATCAAATTCTCTCAAACTCATCAAGAACTTCATCAAACCAAATTCATTGAAACTTCATCAATTCTTCATCATTTGGCACGATTTTTCTTTGGTTGATCTTCTACAAGCATAAGCTTTGACTGTTTTGAGGAATTGGAGGAAGAAAGCATCGAAACCGTGACTGTTCAAGTGGTGTTCAACAATGGTGATTTGATATTTCTTGCAATTGGAGCTGTGTTGGATCGATCTAGCTATTGCGTTCTCCTTCCTATACCTTCTTCTTCATCTGTTTTGAAGAATCACATCAAAACACGCGCAAATCGTCACTGTCTTCATCTACGAGGTTAATTTTCGAAACTCTTCATTTCTTAAACTATGCTAGGGCTTTTGTAGAGCTTGCAACGTAGATGAACATGATGTAATTGGTTTTTGATTTGGTGAACTATTGAATGTGTAATCATGATTTGAAGTTTGATGTGTGTTTACATTTATGCTCGATCCGTGAGATATGTTAGGAATTAGGTTGAATTGATCACATATTCATGATCCTGGTGCTCAGACGGTTCCAATGGTTACCTATTTGTTAATTTTCATTGAGATTCGTGGATGTTGATTTCTGGTGATGTTGATGAAGAACGATGAAGTTCTTATGCGTTTTCTGGAAAAATCCTGCGTTCGATCCATGTAATTGCCTGGCCTTTTGAATTTCTTGTTTGGCGCCACTGTTGGCCAATGAGAACATTCCGTTGCCGCGTCTCAATACGACGCCGTTTTGGCAAACTTCCTCATATTTTCAAAATTGCCACTGGCGCATTAAAATAAATAATTATTCTATTTCTTTTTCATTTGTTTTTCATTTAATTACATGATCTTAGAAAATTCCTATAGGATTCATTTTTCATCCAAATTGAGTGAAATTTTTGGCATTGTTCTTCTTGTAATGTGTAGAATTTAATGATATTTTTTTTGGATTTTTTGCATGTGTAGAAAAATAAAATGCTTAGGGATTGTTTGATGTGTCACATTTTTGTACACTTTGCCATTTTTAACATGAAATGCTCATACTTGCAAATAAATGGATGAAAATTTTTGTGCTTATTCTGAACATTTTGATGGTGATTTTCATGTAGAGTTTGTGAATTTTGGATGCTTGGTTGATTAGATATGAATTTTTGGATTAAGGTGTGACAATTTGTGTCACACCAAGCTAGGTCAACTTTCTGATTTTATTTAAAATGCCTAGAAATGTTTGATTGCTCCAATCTTTTGCATGAATGATCATTGATATGTCAAGATAACATGTGAATTTTGCTGGGATTTTTGGTTGCAGTTTCAAATTGATTGATAATTTTCTTCTCTGTTGGTTCATTTTGCAACATTGTGTGGCACATGTTTGTATTTTGCTTGTGAAATTCTCATATGGTATTGGATGAAGATGAAATTTGGTGTGAGCATTGTAGACGCATTATAGGACATTGTGGTTTTGATCCCATTCATTTTTAATATGTTGTCACTGTTTTATGAATTATTGAAGTGGATGCTTGTGTTGATGCTATGAATTGGCTTGTATAATTGTGTCTGGATTTCTTGATTTTCATTGACCTACTTTCTTTTGTCCAATTGAGCTGAAAATTGACATGCTATACATTGAATATGTCCTGTTTTGGTGTGAATTTTTGTGGAATTAATTGAATGGTTTTGGTATGCTTTTGAGTGAAATAGTTCTGTTTGGTCTTTTGGTGTTGCAAATTGCATGATTGATGTTAAATTGTGCATGAAATGATAATGGTGAATGGTATGAGCATGGGACCAATTGCATTTGCTTTTGAATTGTTTTAATGTGATTTTGGTTGAATATTACTTGCTGTTTAGAATTTTTTATCCCTTTTGGACCCTAGGCTTGGCCTAGTGGTCTTGTTTCTCACATTTGGTGTGGATTTTCAGGATGAAATGCACAATGCTTAAGGAGATTGCTTCAAGGCAATTTGAATTGAGTTTGGTTGATGTTTATAAACTAACTTGACATTGTTTTGTAGGGATTGATGCTTGAGCTTGAGCTTATAGCTTGCACTTGTGTGCATTAACTTGTGTTGTCTGTATAGATTGACATTTGCTGTTTATTGTTGGTTTGTCTGAGTACTGATGATACTTGATTGATTTCAGGTACATTTAGTCGCTTACAGTTCTTTAAGAACTTGCTTGCTGCTGCTTGGTTTTTAAACCACTTGAGGTAGGACTTCTATTCTCCATGTAGTCTGGAAGACCTGGCCTGTTACTTGGCCAGGCAACTGTCTGAAGTCCTCCTTAAGAGGCGATGTTTGTGGTTGTTTACATTTGTGCCAAGCAGGTAAAGACCTCTATGAGGCAATTGGTGGATCAAAGGGATATGCAATCTATCCCCCACTATTCTGTTGAGTCGTCCCCTGCTCACACGGCTGTATGTTGATGCATTGGGACACAAACCCAAGATCTTGTGCTGTTGCACAATCGAGTCAGAGTCTTTGAGCGTAGAAGGGTCCCTCCATTCTGGACCCACACTCCTTTGTCTGAAGCTCTCCCTGATCAGGGATAAGAGCTGTGAAGTCTAATCTTCACTCACCTTTCATCTGCTTCACCTTAGCCTCGCAATGGCAAGGTTAAGAGCGAATACTACCCATGTACAGATGACTTGCTTCGGCAGTCAAACCCATTGTTTGAGCCTCACTTGACTGGTTATAGTGTGTGCTTTGTGAATATTTGTTTGCTCTGTTTGCTTGTATGCTTGTATGCTTTCTTCCTGGATAGGATTAGCTTGCAGTTGTGCAAGTAGGTAGAAACCTCAACGTAGGGCAATGATGCATGACAACACTAGGCTCGAGTACAGCTCCCTGGTAGTGTGTCTTCCCTTGGTTTCTGGCTAGAATTTCTTTCCCTTTCGGGGGAACTACATCGCCCTGATCCTCGTTCTAGACGAGGTATGTAGGCAGGAGACCGTGCGAGGTCTCTCCGGGCACTTTTTTTCTTTTTGTGTGTGTTCACTTTTTTTCTTCTTGTGTGTGTTTGGTTCGGATGCCGATGTAAGTCCAGTGATTGGCTTTCGGGCTCCACGTTTGCCGGTGTGTTTATTTGCTTGTTTGGCGTGCGTGAGCCGAACTACGGCAGCTCTGATTCTCGTTCCAGACGAGATACGTAGGCATAGGATGCAATGTCCTATCGAGCTCTCTCCCCCTTAACCCCACCTGTGTTGTCTTCGGTGCGTGTGTGTGTGATGTTCAGCAACCTTTTCTTTTCTTAGATCGTGGATCCCGTCGAGTACGACGGACGTGAGGGGTGCTAATACCTTCCCCTTGCGTAACCGTCTCCCTTACCCTTTCTCTTTGGTCGCAAGACCATGCTTTTTCCAAGTTTCTCTGAGCGTTTCCTTTCCCTATCTTGGGATAAATAACGCGCAGTGGCGGCTCTGTGTTGTTTTTTTGTTTCAGCTCGCCGGTTGTTTTTCGCGGATGCGACACCGAGCTACGAGGACTCTGATTCTCAGATTCAGATGAGATACGTATGCAGTGGATGCGACGTCCGTACGAGTCATTTTCTTTTGACCCTTCTTTTAGTAAGTAGTACATTAGATAAACATACACGCTTTTCTCATCCCTTCAATCATGTTTGCACAAATAAGTTTTCAAAAAAAAAAACAACAACCTTTGCAACAAATGTGAAAAGGGCTCCCTAGGAGTACCTAGGATGCTTTGGGTGCCTAACACCTTCCCATTGCATAACCAACCCCCTTACCCAGATCTCTGACATTTTTACTAGTTTTTGATTCGATAAAACTTTTAGGTTTTTGTTCGCTTTCTAACCATTCCTTTGGATAAATAGAAGTGTGGTGGCGACTCGACTTGTATGATTTACCTTAGATTTAGTCAAAATCTCTAATGGTAACGAATACCCCGCTACAGAAAAGTGGCGACTCTGCTGGGGAAGACATCCTAGTGGATTTTGCCTACTTTTCATAGTTGTTGTATTGTATTGTATATTTTTTTTTGTGACATATTTTTGTGCAATTTGGGATTACTGTATTGTATGTAATGATTGAATTGTTTGAATATTAATTCCTTGTATGCTTGGTGATCTTTGTGAGATGAGTTCTATACCCGAACTCGAGTACACTTAGGATAGGAGAATGGCATAGTCTTGTCGACTTGTGTGGAGTTATTCCTTAGCAAGTTGACTTGCAAGCCCATTCACTTGGTGGAGGTCATGTTGGGATCAATAATGTCACACAAGTAAGTTGTGGTTAGAGATTACTCTTTCCAATATAGACCTTAGAAGCCAAGGACCTTAGTTTACCAAGCCCATCTTGGCCTATTCTTAGGATGTAGTGCGAAAGTCGTTTAAGTGTAAGATTTGATACGATTGTTACGCGATACTACACTCATAAGAGTCTCTCTTGAGAATATTTTTGGAATACGAGTAGTCGTTTCTCCAATAATATCCGAAAGATGGGATGATGACTATGGGAACCTCTTGTAGAACATGTTTGGCAGGTTTAAACCCTAGTACACTCCCTTTTGGGTGGTTCTTAACCTAACTCCATGCTCGTGACTTACAACAAACCCTTGATTCATGGTTGATCCGTTCATGAATCCTTAATATCAATGGAACTTGGGTGTTGATAAGGTGTAAACCATAATCCACCAAAATGGATGATTGATATTAAGGATAACATGATCCATCCCATGACCTTTGTTTGGTGTGCTTTGCTTGATCCTTGAGTGTGATTGTTGCATTCATGCATTCATGCACCCATTTGCATCCATATCATCAATAAATAAGAAAATTTTCAAGGAACTTAAGGGGTTTATTTGCAAAATTTTCAGACATGGAAAGACAAAGAAGGAATACAAAGAAGTACAGCTTCAGGCAACCAGATTTGAAAGAGTTAAGGAATCTGACATCCTATGTATTAGATCCTTTGGGTTTCAAGGCTCGTTTTGGGAAGCTTCTTCCTCTTCTGACTACTCAGGTGGATGAAGGATTGGTGATTGTATTGGTGCAGTTTGATGATCCCTTGTACCGTTGCTTCACGTTTCCGGATTTCCAGCTTTTGCCTACACTTGAGGAGTATGCTTACCTTGTGGGTATACCTATTCTGGATCAGTTGTCGTTCAGTGGCTTGGAAAGGGTTCCTACTTCTCAAGAGATAGCTGACATGTTACACATAGATGAATCTCTGGTTGATGCTCATATAACTACCAAAGGTGGAATTCAAGGTCTCCCTTCTGAGTTCCTCATTGCTCAAGCTACTATGTATGGGAAGGCCATGAGTGAGGACGCCTTTGAGGCCATATTTGTACTTCTCATCTATGGGCTAGTGTTATTCCCCAACATCGACAAGTTTGTGGATGTGAATGCTATTAGGATTTTCTCTACTCTTAATCCCGTTTCGACTCTGTTGGGCGATACCTACTTCTCTTTGCATATGAGGAATGCAAAGGGTGGTAGCGCCATTGTGTGTTGTTTGCCTCTGTTGTATAAGTGGTTTATTTCTCACTTACCTCAGACGGTCGCTTTCAAGGAGAACAAGGAATGTCTACGGTGGTCCACGAGACTTATATCTCTCACTAATGATGATATCTCTTGGTATAACCATGTGTATGATGGTGTGCGGATTATTGACTCTTATGGCGAATTCTCCAATGTACCTCTTCTTGGTACATGTGGTTGGAATAACTACAATCCTGTTTTGGTACGTCGGCAGCTTGGGTTCCCCCTAAAGGATAAACCTAATAACATTTTGTTAGAGGGTGTGTTCTTTCAGGAGGGTAAAGATCCCCAAGGCTTGAAAGCTAGGATGATCCGCGCTTGGCGCAAGATTCATAGGAAAGGAAGGAAAGAGTTGGGTCCTAAGAATTGCATTGTTTTGGAGCCTTACACTGTTTGAGGAGTTGAGAGACGAAGACCGTTCACGTGCCTGGATCCGTGAACGTGAATAGTTGCTTCAGCAAATTAAGGAGAAGGATGCGTTGATTGAGTTTCTTGAGCATCAGGTTATTGATGACCCTGATGATGTATGGACTTCTCTACTTCCTCAGTCTTCTAAGTTCTGGAAGAGGAAGTATGATCGACTCGCCAAAGAGAAGGCTGATATGGAGGCAGCCTACGAGAGGGAGGTGAAGAGGCTTCGCGCATCTTAACTTCCTATGTCCCGAGCTTTAGATGATTGTTTCTAGGGATCCATAGGACGATTATTTTCCTTTTCTCTTGTATATGATTGACGATGTTGCACTTCTTTTCCATGATATTATTTGATGAGATATTTCCATATGTGATAAAATGCTTAATATTTCCAGAATTTGCAAATAAAACTCTAAAGTTCCTTTTAAATAAAAAACAGATCATATGCACAAACATTGCATGCATCATATGCATAAGCAAGTTTTGTTTCCGGTCCCTTACCATGTGGTCTAACTTTGTGTCCTTCATTTATTTTGAAGACAAGCTGACTCACCGGTACTACACTAGAGCCAACATTTCAAGACTGATGGATCACTTAGAGCAAGAGAACCGCGAGCTGAAAGAGGAAGTGGCCAGATTTACTGCCCTAATGGAGTCACTCATGGCTGCCCAAAGCCAGTCTTCTCCGACACCTTCAACTCCTCCCCCGAGGACAGTTATCTCCGAGATTGTCTCCTCTACTGTGCCCGCTACCAGTGCACACTTTGTTCCAACAGCCATGCCAACCGGGTTCCCGTGGGGGATGCCTCCCAATTTCATGCCTGAGGGTCCTGTTCCTACCTTTGCTTCTCTGCCGGCATCTAGCCCGGTCCTTGCCGTTCCTCCTCCTGTCGTGCATACTTTGCCCAGGGTAGACGACACCATCTATCATTCTGAGCCGTCTGAGGGTCCAGATGTTTATGAGAAGATGGATGCTATGAACGATCAATTTCTTGAGCTTCACAAGGAATTCAAAACTCTCAGAGGGAAGGATCTTTTCGGCAAGTCTGTTGCCGAACTCTGCTTGGTTCCAAATGTGAAGATCCCTGTGAAATTCAAGGTCCCTGATTTTGAAAAGTACAAAGGAAATACTTGTCCTCTCAGCCACCTGGTCATGTATGCCAGGAAGATGTCGACTCAAACCGATAATGACCAACTACTCATCCACTACTTTCAGGACAGTCTGTCCGGTGCCGCTTTGCGTTGGTACATGGGTTTAGACAGCGTGAACATCTGATCCTTCAATGATCTCGGCGAAGCCTTCGTCAAGCAGTACAAGTACAACGTGGATATGGCTCCCGAAGGATAAAGAAAAATTTAAGGAGTACGCCAGAGGTGGCGAGAGGTGGCAGCACAGATCGTGCCTCCGCTAGAAGAGAAAGAGATGACTAAGATCTTTTTGAAGACTTTAAGTTCTTTTTATTATGAGCGGATGATTGCTAGCGCTCCTTCTGACTTCACCGAGATGGTGAATATGGGGATGCGTCTAGAAGAAGGAGTCCGTGAAGGACGGTTAACCAGAGAAGAAGGCTCTTCTGCCAAACGTTATTGGGCGTTTGCAAAGAAGAAAGATGGAGAGGCACATGCTGTGATCTCCCATGAGAAACCAAGAAGACCCTCTATGAGGAGGAAGACTATGGGTCCCGCCAGTAACCAGCACCAGGTGGCTCATATAGCACCTGTTTTCAGAGACAATCAATAGTATCAGCAACATAGTAACAATCAGCAACCACATCCACAATATCAGCAACAACAACACCGTCCGCAACAGCAGGCCTACCAGCCTCGAAACGGTAATCAAACCAGCATGAGTTACGAGAGGAAAAAGGTCACTTTTGATCCTATTCCGGTGACGTACGCAGAGTTATATCCCTCTTTGATAGAGAGGAAGCTGATTACTCCTAGAGACCCACCGGTTATACCTGCTAACCCTCAGTGGTGGTACAAGCCTGAGTTACATTGTGTTTACCATTCTGGTGCTCCCGGCCACGACATGGAGAATTGTTACCCTTTGAAGACCAAGGTTCAAGACCTTATGAGGTGTGGTATTTTATGTTTTGAGGATGTAGGCCCTAATGTGAAGAAGAACCCATTGCCCAAACATGGGAAATCTGTCAACATGGTCCAGGTTTTCCCTGGAAAATACAAGGTCAAATATGTCAGTCATATTCAACAGTCTCTGGTCCAGATGCATCGTTTGTTGTGTAACTACAGTCATTATGAGCATGACCATGATAATGCCGAGTCTGCTCTGTTAACCGATTGGGTTGTTGCCAGGTGCGCAAGGATGTTCAGGAAATGCTGGACGAAGGAGTCATTGAGATCCTTCAAAACAGGAATGTTGATGAAAAGGAGCCTGAGGTCAATGTGATCTCCCTAGTGTTCCGGATACCCGAGCCTGTTATCATCAAGTACAATGGTAGCAAGCAGAAGGCTTCTCCCTCTCTGATCATTAAGCCTGCTGGTCCTGTGCCTTACTCCTCTAAAAAGGCAGTTCCCTATCGCTACAACGCCGTAGCAGTAGAGAATGGGAAAGAGGTGTCCTTGCCCTCTTCTTCTGTTGTGAATATTGCCGGTGTTAGCGATTTGACTCGTAGTGGCCGTGTATTTTCAGCTTCGCCGAAGCCTCAATTTAATGCTGATTTTGTTGAACGCCCGATCGGGAACGCTGTGAATTCTCTGAATCCGGCACTTACTATTAAGCCCTCCTCCGTACTAAAAACTCCTACTTGTGTTGGCCCGAGTGGCAATGTGAAAGAAGACTGTGATGAGATGCTGAGACTCATCAAAAGGAGCGAGTACAATGTTGTAGACCAACTTCTACAAACGCCATCCAAAATATCTGTGTTATCCTTACTCTTAAATTTAGAACCACACCGAGAGGCTCTACAGAAGGTGTTGGATGTGGCATATGTAGATCACGATGTCACTTTTGGAGCAATTCGATAGCATTGTTGCAAACATTACAGCTTGTAACAACCTGAGCTTTTGTGACTCTGATCTCCCTGAGGAGGGAAGAGACCACAACTTGGCTGTATTGGTGGACACTGGGTCATCATTGAACGTATTGCCAAAGTCCACTCTCTCAAAGCTATCATATCAAGGGCCTCCCATGAGGCAGAGTGGAGTAGTTGTGAAGGCTTTCGATGGGTCTCGCAAAACTGTGATTGGGGAAGTTGATCTCCCAATCAAGATCGGACCAAGTGATTTCCAGATTACCTTCCAGGTTATGGACATTGACCCATCGTACAATTGTCTCTTAGGCAGACCATGGATTCACGAGGCAGGCGTCGTGACGTCCACACTACACCAGAAATTGAAATTCGTGAAAACAAGAAGCTGGTGGTGGTAGGGGGAGAAAGGGCTCTCCTGGTTAGCCATTTGTCTTCCTTCTCTTATATAGATGCTGAGGTTGAAATTGGAACTCCTTTCCAAGCTTTATCTATAGCTGAGCCTATTGATAAGAGAACTCCTTCATTTGCTTCCTACAAAGATGCAAAGTTGGTGATTGAGCGTGGTGCAACCACTGGTTTAGGAAAAATGATTGAGTTAGAAGACGACGAGTCCCGGACTGGCATAGGTTTTTCTTCTAGTACTTTCAATAAGCAAGGGCTATTCAAGAGTGGAGGTTTCATCCACACTGGTATAGATGAGGAGGCTGCTGCCGTTTTAGAAGAAGATACAAAGGATTCTGGCAACTTCATCATCCTTGGTGGGGTCTGCAACAATTGGGTCGCTGTGGATATTCCAACAGTTGTCCATAAGTCAATGTAATAATCACTTTGTTTAAAAACCCTTCTCCCATGCCAAAAGGAGGAGTTATGACATTGTTGACGCATAAGTACAATGATATTTTCATTCAATAAATTCATGTTCAATGTTTGTTTTTCCATTTATTTTCCCTTTTTGCTTTTGCATGAAATTGGTGATCACATAAAACCCTAAAAAATAGAATAAAATCGATCTTTTTCATATGCATAATGATTTGCCTTGTTTGAATTCTAAAGCTTTTCATATCCAAATATCATTATGCAGGTTGATTTCTAAACCCATTGAACATAATGACCCAACACCATCTCCCAATTTTGAATTCCCTGTATTTGAGGCAGAGGAAGATGATGTTGAAGAGATTCCTGACGAGATTACCCGTCTACTTGAGCGTGAAGAGAAGATCATTCAACCGCATCTTGAGAATCTGGAAACAGTCAACTTGGGGTCTGAAGATTGTGTGCGAGAGGTAAAGATTGGGGCACTTCTGGAAGAATCTGTTAAGAAGGGGTTGATCAAGTTGCTACGAGAATATGTTGACGTCTTTGCCTGGTCATATGAAGACATGCCTGGTCTAGATACTGATATTGTGCAACATTTCCTACCTTTAAAGCCTGAGTGCGTGCCTATGAAGCAGAAACTCAGAAGAACTCATCCTGATATGGCAGTGAAGATCAAAGAGGAAGTTCAGAAGCAAATTGATGCGGGGTTCCTGGTGACTTCTATATATCCTCAATGGGTGGCCAATATTGTGCCCGTGCCTAAGAAAGATGGAAAAGTCTGGATGTGTATGGACTATAGAGACTTGAATAAAGCTAGTCCGAAAGATGATTTCCCTCTACCACATATTGATATGTTGGTAGATAATACAGCTAAATTCAAAGTCTTCTCGTTTATGGATGGATTTTCTGGATATAATCAGATTAAAATGGCACCCAAGGATATGGATAAGACAACATTCATCACACCTTGGGGAACATTCTGTTATCGAGTGATGCCCTTCGGTTTGAAGAACGCCGGAGCCACGTATCAACGAGCTATGACCACCTTGTTCCATGGCATGATGCACAAGGAGATTGAGGTGTACGTTGACGATATGATCGCTAAATCAAGGTCGGAGGCTGTACTCCCAGTAGAGGTGGAGATCCCATTAATGAGAGTCTTGATGGAGGCCAAGTTGACTGATGTTGAATGGGTTCAGAGTCGTTATGACCAGCTAAACTTGATTAAAGAAAAGAGATTGACTGCCATGTGCCACTGTCAGTTATACCGGCAAAGGATGAAGAAAAGAGATTGACTCCAAACTATGAGGGTCCGTATGTTGTTAAGAGAGCCTTTTCAGGCGGTGTTTTGATACTTACAACTATGGATGGGGAGGATTTCACTCGTCCTGTGAATTCAGATGCAGTCAAGAAATACTTCGCCTAAAAAAATAAAAAACTGAATAGCTCGCTAAGTTGAAAACCCGAAAGGGCGACTTAGGCAAAAATGAGCGTCTCGGTGGATTGAAAACCCGAAAGGGCGATCCAGGCAAAAGTTAGAGACACAAAAAATATATAATAATGATATATGTATCCCGCTAGATTGAGTACCTCATCCTGGGGAAATCTAGGCAAAAATTAGGGATTTGGCAAGTAATTGCATCTTGACAAGACTTTGTTCTACAACTGTCGTCCGTCAGAGATCCTTGCTCATTATCAGCCAAAGCTTCAAATACATCGGATTCAGAATTGGTGGAGAAATGTTCATTATGTTCAATGTAGCCCTTTTTCCAATATATATCACCAATTTCAAATTTGTAAAGATCTATGGAGTCTTGTCATTCGCAGACTACCATTCTATCAAATAAATTTGAGCCTTTTATCCAATTATTGGCACTCTTATCTGTTCCTATTCAACAAATGTTTTGCATGTTTTGATTAAGAAAATATCATTGTTTTAAACGATCAATTTTTTTATAATTTGTTTTTAAACAAAGTGAACATTCACAATGACGAAAGGATACTTAGGAGATCCTCAGTGCTCTTCCAAGGGTGGTACGATCCCCAACAGGGTAAGATTTTTGTCCATATTCTTGGCATGACTGTATCTCCTCCCTCCGGAACCTCTTGTGATTTATCCTACCAAGTGGATTGCTTGTTGAGAGTCACCTCTCTCCCCTTCAGCGGAGGAGCAACCTTTCTTCCTCAGCAGCTTGGATCTCTTTGGGCAAGAGCGGTATTTGGTGGTTGATCCCGATAAATCCTTTATCTCCTCGGATAGATTCCCCAGTAGAGTTGGTGGTGTGGTGGACCTTGTCTGTGATAACTCTCGTCCCCAGCTGGAATGATTGATGATTCATCCCCTGGAGAGTTCTTTGCTTCCTGGTATCTCTGATCCCCAGCAGATTGGATACTCCCCGGTGAACTTGGCTTTCTCTCTTGAGATGTAGTACCGGATGGTTGATTCCTGGACCTGGTTGTGTTAAATATGTCTGTTTGTCAACATACATCATACATAAACCACGCGCATACATGCATAATTATAACATTCAGATATTCATGTTGCATTCTTTGCCATATATCGTTGTTTGCTATCTCCTGCTATTTGGTGATATATATCCCTAAGCAGATGTGTGTGTCTGATCTCTCCATATAGAGTCAGCTCCATAGGCAGAAAGCATCTATCCTTTCTTCCATATTCCCCACCGGGTTATATCCTTGTGGATGTTGATTGTTTTTGTTCCTTCCCAATACATATACTGGGATGGTTTTCCCCATTGAGTTATATCCTCACCGGGACAAGTCTTGATTTGGTGTGCCTATCTAGTTTGATCCTAGATCGGTCTCTTGAGACTCTTTTCCTGTTTCGCTGTGGTAAATGAATAATTGCTCAATAATTAGTAATTATTATCCCCGGCGGAGTCTGTGTTTCTCTACCCTCATACCGGTAGTTGTAAACCCTATTTCTTCCCTTTTGCAGAGTAACTATTTTTGCTCATCTTTAATTGGTGACAGTTATCTTCATCTAATATTCGGTGATGTTATCCCCTCATCTGCTTGGATAATTTCCCTGATTACGCAATTTATCCCCAGCGGATCATCTCTCGTCTACCTTGTTGTTGTTGGTAACGATTGTTTCTCCCCTGAATTGGTCATCATTATATACCTAGTTTCGGTATCCCGATGCCTTTTCTATTCGGTCGATTTATCCTTTATTAACCCAGTAACCGGTTGTGGATAATCGTCCATGCGATTATATTATCTACGTTCTGACGGTAATAGATAGTATATCTCATGCACTCTCGGGTCTAAAGCCTTTTGTTCTTCCCTAGTTGAGTAAGATTCGTATCCCCTTTGTGGAGTCGAATATCCATCCTTTAATCGAGTTTGCTTTTAGCCCTCTTTTGGATGATGAGTGTTTTGGGAATATTCCCCAATTCTCGCCTTGGTTGGTCACCTATTATATGCCCAGTAACCGGTATCCCTGGTGTTCCTTCCTCTCTGCTCCCTATTATGACTTTTTGTCCCCTGTGGAGTCAGAATCCCTGAGTTGAAGTATACCTTTTAGGTCGTCCTCAGATGTTTTGAAGTATTGATATCTCTCACCCTTATACCGGTCTTGGATATTCATCCCTTCCTGAGCATGTTGTATCTCTCGCCCTCATACCTGGCGTTCAGATCACATGTCTCTTTGAGCTTATTACCCAGTAACCGGTAATACCTCGTCCCGCTGCTTCCCCAGGAGTGTCCTTGTGGACATCCCCAGCGAAATCCCTTAGTGGATTGTTTTCATCCGGATTTTATCCAAAGTATCCGTTGTGGATAGTTTTTTGCTGTATTGGCATATTCCCCAATACATGCATCTTCGAGTCAGCTCGAGTCTTTCCATTGGATCTTTTCCCTTTGGAATTCTGTTCCCACGCTTTGAGTCGTGACCTGCTCGCGCATTTTTATCCCTTTTCTATCCCCAGGAGAGTCCCCAGGATCTTGGTCCCATGGAGTGAGTTGCTCATATGGATTATCAGTGGCTTCTGATTTCTTTGCTTTTGTGGACACATATCTCCACAGAGTACTACCATTTTTCATACCCACATTTGCATCATGAGGTCTCTTAGGGACCAAAATTCGTCTCTTTGTTATTATTTAAGCCCATTCTACCCCGTCGAGACGAAGATTTTAACCTTCACTTCTCCGGCTAGAATGACCTTAAATAGGGGCATCTGTAAGACCCCAATTTTGACCCTAAGATCCCTCATGGCATCATAACATTTCATTTGCATTGCCTCAAGGATTTTTAGCATCTTGGTTCCCTTTGCCTTTGGGTGGGACTCCTTGTGATTGGTTTGAGATCACCAAGCATGCTTGAATTATACATCATTGTTTCTCTTACTTTTGTTTACTAACCAAAAGCACAAAAATGTGTCACTAACATCTTTTGTTTGAAGCTTGAGTATCATCCAAGACACTTTATGGGTTCTATTTAAATGATCAGTCAACACAAGGGAATGGCTTGAGATACTTCCAACAGGTTCAAATGGGGTCTATTCGTCAGTCAAAACGTTAATCTTGAAGGAGCAAAAGTTTGTTCATGAACTGTCATGCTCGCTAGGCGAAGCCCACGTGTGAAAAAAAACAAAAAAAAAAAACAAAAATAATAATAATAATAATAATAATAATAAATAAATAAATAAAATATAACAGAAAAATTTTGGACTTGGGCCTCTCTCATTTGAGCCCACAGGTCCACAAAAATCAGGTTATAAATTCAGAGTTTCAGTGAAACAAAAGGTGATTCTATTCCTATTACCCTGGCAGGGAAAAAGATAGTGAGAGAAGAGCTAACAGAGTTCAGAGCAACCTCCAGAGACTGAAGGGAACTCATCGGCAAAGAACCAATTCCCTCTCATATAAACCCTAAGAGTGCTTTGCAAACCCAACCGGGCAATTCAATTTCATTCGATCTCTCCAGTCAGGTTTGCCTTATTCCCTTTACTTTATGCTTTTAATTTGAATGCTCTGAATGTATGAGGTATTATGGGTGAATTTGATACCCTTTTGATGCATGTGTTTGACAAGAGGTTTAGGCCTCCTACCATTGGTTGCTTTTGGTGAGCTTTTTGTGAATTTTAATGGCATGATTCATGTGGTTACATTTTGATTTGGGGGAAACTCTGGATTACCCTATCCTGTTTGCTCTAACCTGTTTTGTGTTTGTTATGGCATTGTTTTCTCCTAATTCCGTCATATTACTCTAACCTGTTTGTTGAGTTTTATTTTGTGAGGGCTCATATGACTCTTGCAGAGATGGCTTGCCTGGTGTTCCACTTTATTTATGGGATACCACTTGGAGGTTTATTCCGATTACTTGTACTGACTCGCTTTCTTTGATGGTGCTAACTTGAGAGATCTCTGGGTTTCTTATCTCTTTAATTGCTGTTACTTCGGATCTTTATCCGTACGGTAGATCTCTCGATCCCTTTACTTTTCCCGCATGTTACCGATTTCTTAGGTTTCGTATAGCCTCTCGTGGCATGTCATTTAAGGTAGCGCGGTTCCTTCATCTAGGACTGCCTTTTTGCATGAGCATCCCTAAACACCCCAAACTCATTGATTTTTCTTCTCCTAAGAACACGTTATCTCCTTCTACTACAGGCGAGTAATTCTCCAAAGGTCGAGCATCTGGTAGATTGCGTAGTAATGTCGTTCACCCCAAAACACACTTATCCTTAACCCATAGGTGGTCGAACTACGTTTTGCTCTGATTTTCATCCCAGATGAGATATGTAGGCATAAGACGCGATGTCTTAGCGAGCACACTCCTCTTTAACCCCTAGGTACCCGAGCTACGAAGGCTGATTCTCAGATTCATATGAGATACGTATGAAGTGGATGCGACGTCCGTGCGAGTCATTTTCTTTTGACCCTTCTTTTAGTAAGTAGTACATTAGATAAACATACACGCTTTTCTCATCCCTTCAATCATGTTTGCACAAATAACTTTTCAAAAAAAAAAAAACAACCATTGCAACAAATGTGAAAAGGGCTCCCTAGGAGTACCTAGGATGCTTTGGGTGCCTAACACCTTCCCATTGCATAACCAACCCCCTTACCCAGATCTCTGACATTTTTACTAGTTTTTGATTCGATAAAAATTTTAGGTTTTTGTTCGCTTTCTAACCATTCCTTTGGATAAATAGAAGTGCGGTGGCGACTTGACTTGTATGATTTACCTTGGATTTAGTCAATATCTCTAATGGTAACGAATACCCCGCTACAGGCACAATCTGAGCTTCCAACTCGCGCCATCTCTAGGCGTACTCTTTGAAAGTCTCTTTCTCTTTCTGGGACATCGCCCTCAATTGGTCCCTATCAGGAGCCATATCTTCATTGTATTTGTATTGCTTGACAAAAGCTTCGCCAAGATCATTGAAAGAGTGGATGTTCACACTCTCTAGACCCATGTACCCTCAGAGAGCGGCACCAGATAAACTGTCATGGAAGTAGTGGATAAGAAGCTGATCATTGTCAGTTTGCGTTGACATCTTGCGAGCATACATCACAAGATGGTTGAGAGGGCATGTGTTTCCCTTATATTTCTCAAAGTCAGGTACTTTGAACTTAATAGGGATTTTGACGTTGGGCACAAGGCACAACTCAGCAGCACTCTTACCGAAGAGGTCTTTACCCCTCAGAGTCTTCAAATCCTTACGCAGCTCACGGAATTGGTCTTTCATTTCATCCATCTTCTCATAAACATCTGGGCCCTTAGATGGCTCAGAATGATAGATGGTGTCTTCTACACGAGGCAGGGTATGCACAATAGGAGGTGGCAAAGAAAGGACCGGGCTAGATGCCGGTAGAGAAGCGAGAGTAGGAGTAAAACCCTCGGGCACAAAGTTTGTGGGCATCCCCCAGGGGAACCCGACTGGCATAGTAGGAGCAAAATTAGTTGTTGCAGCAGGCACAGTTGAGGAAGCTACTTCAGATATAACCGTTCTCACGGGAGGAGCTGCAGGAGTTGGAGACGATTGGCTCTGGGCAGCCAACACTGACTCCATCATGGCAGTCAGCCTCGCTACCTCCTCTTTCAGTTCCCGGTTCTCTTGCTCTAGATGCTCCATTAGTCTTAGAAGATTGGGTCTTGTGTTATACCAGTGCATCAGCTTGTCTTCAAAATAAATGAAGAGCAAAGAGTTAAACCACTGCGCTGAGCAAAACCTGCTTATGCATATGATGCATGTAATGTTTGTGCATATGATTTGTTTTTATTTGAGGAACTTTGTAGAGATCTATTTGCAAATATTTGAAAATATTAATCTTTTAAGACATATATGGAATATTCATATCAATAATATTTGGAAAACATTTTACACCAAAGAAGTAGTACAGTTTTGGTAACCATATACAATACAAGAGGAAAGGAGAATAAACATCCTATGGAGCCCTAGAAGCAATCGTCCAAAGCTCTCGAGACTGGAAGATAAGCTGCACGAAGCCTCTTCACCTCTCTCTCATAATCCGCTTCCATACCTGCCTTCTCCTTGGCAAGTCGATCATACTTCCTCTTCCAAAACCTGGATGACTGAGGAAGAAGACAAGTAACCACATCATCAGGCTCATCAATAACCTGATGCTCCAGAAATTCTATCACAATATCCTTACCTCTGAGTTGCTGAAGTAGCTCCTCTCGCTCACGAACCCAAGCACGCGACTTGTCTTCATCTCTCAACTCCTCTACTCCTTGGTTAGGGAGGGTTGAAGGCCCAACCATAACCATAGGGGTAGGTCTTGGATATTCATAGGGCATGCGGTACTCAAAAGCTCTCTTCCTCACCCAAGCGGTGTAGGGTTCCAAAGAAATACAATTCTTCAGACCAAGCTCCTTCCTTCCCTTCCTATGGACTTTGCGCTAGGCGCGGACCATCCTCTCCTTCAAATTCTAGGGATCTTTACCCTCTTGAAAAAATACACCTTCCAACAGAATGTTGTTAGGTTTATCCTTTAAGGGGAACCCAAGTTGACGGCGATACAAAACAGGGTTGTAGTTAATTTCACCACATGTACCAAGAATAGGCACATTGGAGAACTCACCATAAGAGTCAATAATCTGGACACCATTGTACACACAGTTATACCAAAAGATATCATCATTAGTGAGAGACATAAGTCTCATAGACCACCGTAGACATCCCTTGTTCTCTTTGAAGGCGAGCGTCTGAGGAAAGTGCGAAATAAACCACTTGTACAACAGAGGCAAATAACACACAATGGATCCACCACCCTTTGCATTCCTCATATGCAGAGAGAAATAAGTGTCACCCAACAGAGTCGGAACAGGATTAAGAGTAGAGAAAATCCTAATAGCGTTCACATCCACTCAATTGTCGATGTTGGAGAATAACACTAGTCCATAGATGAGAAGTACAAATACAGCTTCAAAGGCGTCTTCACTCATGGCCTTCCCAAATAGAGTAGCTTGAGCAATGAGAAAATCAGATGGGAGACCTTGAATTCCACCTTTGGTAGTCATATGAGCAACAATCTCAGATACATCTACATGAAGCATATCAGCAATCTCTTGGGAAGAAGGAATCCTCTCCAAGCCACTGAACGGCAACTGGTCCAAGATAGGTATACCCACAAGATAGGCATACTCCTCAAGCGTAGGCAAAAGCTAGAAATCCGGAAAAGTGAAGCAATGGTACAGAGGATCATAGAACTGCACTATCACACTCATTAGACCTTCATCCACCTGAGTAGAAAGAATAGACATAAGCTTCCCATGGCGAGCTTTGAACTCCAAAGGCTCTAATACATAAGATGCCAAACTCCTTAACTCTTTAAAGTCGGGTTGTCTGAAACTGTACTTCTTCGTATTCCTTCTTTGCTTATCCATGTCTGAAAATTTGCAAATAGACCTCTTAAGTTCCTTATAAAATCTTTATTGTTGATGACATGAATGGGGATGAATGCATGAATGCATGGATGCAACAAACACACTCAAGGATCAAGCAAGTCACACCACATAGAGGTCACGGGATGGCTCAAGTCATCACCAATATCAATCATCCATTTTGGTGGATTACGGTTTTCACCTTATCAACATCCAAGTTCCATTAATATTGAGAATGTACGAGAACGGATCAACCGTGAATCAAGGGTTTGTTGTAAATCACCCTCGGTTAGGAATCACCCAAAGGGAGTGTACTATGGTTAAACCTGACAATCGTGTTCTAAAAAGGTCCCCATATTCATCATCTCATCTTTCGGATATTATCGGATAAAACGACTATTCGTATTCCAAAAATATTCTCAAGAGAGACTCTTATGAGTGTAGTATCACGTAACAATCGAATCAAATCTTACATTTGAACGACCTTTGCACTACGTCCTAAAATAGGCCAAGATGGGCTAGGTAATCAAAGGTCCTTGCCTTCAAAGGTTTATATTGGAAAGAGTAATGCCTAACCACGACTACTCGTGTGACATTATTGATCCCAACAAGACCTCCACCAAGTGAATGGGCTTGCAAGTCAACTTGCTAAGGAATAACTCCACACAAGTCAACAAGACTATGTCATTCTCCTATCATAAGTGCACTCGAGTTCGGGTATAGAACCCATCTCACAAGAAACCACCAAGCATACAAGCAATATATATATCAAGCAATTCATACATTACAAACAATACATTCATCCCAAATTTGCACAAAAGATATGCCACAAATAAATGTAAACATACAACACATACAAGCAAAAAGTAGGCTAAACCCACTGGAGACTACTCCCCAGCAGAGTCGCCACTTTTCTGTAGCGGGGTATTCGTTACCTTTAGATTTATTGGCTAAATGAAAAGTAAACATACAATTCGAGTCGCCACCGCACTTTTATTTATTTAAAAGAAAGGTTATAAAGCAAACAAAAACCAAGTAAGAAGTTTTATCAAATAAAAAACTAATAAAAATGTCAGAGATCTAGGTAAGGGGGTTGGTTATGAAATGGGAAGGTTTTAAGCACCCAAAACATCCTTAGTACTCTAAGGGAGCCCTTTTTACAAATGTGTATTGTAGGTTGGTATTTGTGAAAATATGTGCAAACAGATTGGGGGGATGAGAAAAGAATATACATATTTAAAATTTTGTTGTTTGAATGGATGAACCCATTGCCTACGTACCATCACAAAGGTAGGATCAAAACCTCGTAGTTCAAGGTAAAAATGTCAAAAAATTTGGTGAATTGATTTAATCAAAAGCCTTAAGGTCTTTTGTTATCAAAGGGAGAAAACTCAACCTAAACCAACAATCCACCATGTGAGGAGAGCTTCAACATACTAGTGAGGGGTTAACCCTATAATAAGTATGGAAGACTTATAGTCCAATCACTAAGGATAAGGTGAGGTTTACATCAACCATTATGATAACTCAAACCTATGACTAATGTTTATGAAAAAAGTTTTAACAAAAGGTGGCCATTGGAACCACAAAAATCACTTGGAATGAGTTGTATTTACAAGTTAGAAGTATTCACAAAATGAAGTCAAAGTTGAATTAAGGTTCATTTACAATGAGTATTAATGAAAAGAGTTTGAAAAATCAAAGGCATAAGGCCTAAGTTTCTAGTTTGAGAATAATGTCAAAGTTTGCACAAAAATGAGTTTGGCTTGGGTTAGAGTGGAGAGAAGAAGAGAAAGGCTAGTCCTAAACATGCAAAGATAAGAGAAGAGATAAAACCCTTGGAGTTCCTTTTCTTGAAATCATAAAGATGATTCAAGATGCTCATTTCCTTTGGACTTAGCAATCACTCAATCAATCAAACAAATATTATATTCAAGCTCCTAGGATCTCCATTTGGCTTGTCTCTCTTAACTTGGCTACTCATGACAATGGTCCTTCTTACTATCTCAAGATCGAACCCCTATCACACAAGAGCAAACATCACAAAGTTCACAACACAATAAGAAGAATGGACAAAGAATGAGCTTAGATTAGGAAGTCTTTTGAAGTCAACTTTTAGATTTAGCATTCTAAAGGCCTGAGGCCTAGTTGCTCTTCAACAATTTTAGCATTCTAAAGGTATGAGGCCTAGTTGCTCTTGAACTCCTTTAAGCATAGGTAAGGTCCTAATTCTAAGTCCTTTCTCCTTTTTGCATTGGGTTCACACAAACAAAGACAAAACAAAACACAAGACAAGAATATATTTATGTACAATAATGAGCTCAAATGAGTAAAAGGAAAATGGCATAAACATAAAATATGTGCTCAAATGAGCAAAGAGAAAAGGCAATATGAATAAATGAGCAAGAAAGTAAATTGCATTAAAGTAAATTGTAAGAAATTAAATGTTTAAATTAAAGTTAATAGTTAGTAGTTAATGTTAGTGTGTCATAAGACAATTTAGCGCTATGTTAAGCAATCGTAAGTGGACTAATGTAGTAGTCACACCTATCTGAGGTCGGTCAATAAAACTATAGGAAAATACACACAAGTTAGAGATCATGACTAGTAAGCCAAGCTCCTACAATTTGCCATGCCAAAAGAAAAGAAGGAAATAAGTCAATAGAACGCATGGCCATGATTAGATCATTTGAATGGGATCCAAGGACTCAGGTGGTTCCACGTGGGGATGGTGGTGGAAACCACCATCTTCTCCGGCCAGCAAACAACTTCCGGCCACCACGCGCAGGTTTTGAAACTTCAATGAAAATAAACAAACGTGGTACCAAAATGAAGCTGGGGTGATGTACATCACCCCTGTAACCTTGGACTGTGCTCAATGTTCTCATTAAGTGAGAAATTTGAGCTTGAAATTTAGGGTATGCAAACTGAAATGGTTCAAATCATGAAATCAAGACCACCATTGGCCTGCCTCTTGCTCGAGGACTTCAGAAAACAGTTCAAACAAGAGAAATTCACATTGTATAGCAAGCTTTAGATCAAAACAGTTTGGTGTTATACCTTTGAAGAGCAGCTTTGAACAACACGATTCCTTCAAGCTTTTGCTTCCAATTTGATCTTGAGATGTAATATGAATGCAAGGCTAAGGAATAAGACTTGAAGATCAATTGATTGTGTTGAAATTCAAGCTTCAAATTGAGAAATGAAAAGTGAAATTCCTTTAAGTGAGGTTAGGATTCCAATTCTGCAGGATTTCAGATCACCTTGAGGTTGATTTTTGAATGTGCAAGGCCATGTATTTATAGCTGAGATGGATGCAAGCAAGTGATTTACTCGTGTGCATGAGAATTGGGTCCTCCATGCATGGGCTTGTACAGGCGCATGTGAGGCCCAAAATTGATTGGAAATGCAAGCTGATATCATTTGAAGTTGAAATGGACGTGCAAAAGGCTTGCTGTTAGCTTATGCATCAAGTTACAAAGTGAATTGCATATTTGGTCATAAACATTCACCTCTTCGAAAGTTACACATAGAAAATCCAAACATGGTGGTGTGAGTAATGGTTAGAAAGGCCTTGACATAAGGAACAAAATCTATGTTGGGAAAAATCCATTTGGAGTTTGGAAATTTTTGAAAACTGGCCTTGAAGTTTGAGGTACAAAACATGTCTAGGTTTACTTTGACATTTTTTCCCAAAAGTGACCAACTTCAAGTCCTTCTATTTCAATGATGAAAGCCTCAAATGGAAAACTCTCCAACATAAAAGTTGTAGATATTTTCAATAGGATCAATTTAGACTTAAATTTTTCAACATTTGGATATTTTATGAGAAAGTTATAGGCACTTGAAGTTGGACATTTTTCAAATTCAATGTTTTTGGTCCAAAGTGACCTATAATGTTTTGTATTATCACATGTATTTATTTTAGGATTATGAAATTTCAGCCAACATAACATTTGAAGTAGAAATATTAAGATTTCCAATTCAATTTGTATCACCTCAAAATCATAAAAAAATAAGGGAGTTAGGTCCTTGGGAAGTTGACCCAAAATTAGGGTTTCAGTCAAAATGACCTATAATGTTTTGAAATGAATGATGACCTTCCAAGTTTCCAATGGATTTTTGATGAACATGAAAGTTGTTCATATGGTTCTTAAGAACATTGTTTCTCTTGGATTCATCTTCATTTGACAAACACATCAAAATATAGGTCTCAGGGATCCTCAGTTTGGTCAGATGACTTGACTGGTCAACTTCTCAAAGCCAAACCTCAAATATTGATGAATGAATGATTGAGGATACTCACGTAGGCTCATATATGCATAAAATAATGAATGAAAGGAATTACCTTGATTGAATTTGATCATAGGTTGAGGTTGCTTCATGAGCAAGGCACAGTCAATGCACAGTTGAATTAGGGTTTCCTTGGGAAACAACCCTCAAGCCCTTTGGTTTATCTTGATCAAATTGGCAAATTGAGATCTTTGGGAGACATATGTGATAATTGAGAGCTTTGGGAACCATTTGCATGCTTTCTTTCATCTTCATCTGACCACTTCATTGAGCATTGGAGCCTCCTAGGAGCAAGGGCACACAAGGTCACTTGAGCTTCAAAATAAAAGAGGTTAGTGACACATTTTTGTGCTTTTGGTTAGTAAATCAAAATAAGAAAAGCAATAATATACAATACAAGCATGCTTGGTGGTCTCAAACCACTCACACAAGTCCCACCCAAGGGTTAAGGAGCCAAACATGCTAAGATCCTTGAGGCAATGCAATGAGCAATGATATGATGCCATGAGGGATCTTAGGTTCAAAATTAGGGTCTTATAGAGAGCTGCAGTTAATATGTGCTGAAGTAGCTAGCTAAGCTAAACAGGTGACAGCTGATGTTGAACAGAATAATGTTTTGTGTTGTACAGGTGATGTTGAAGGAGATGTCAGAAGGAGGTTCTGAATGTTACAGGTGCAGTTGTTGTTGAAGGAGATGTCTGTGTTGAACAGACTTAGGGGGAGAAGAAGCACCTATGTGTTTAATGTGTGTCTATAACTAGTTGCTATTATAAATAGTAATTGTGTGTTTATTGCTTCTGCTACTGCTTAACTGCTGATATGCGTTTACTCTTGTGAACAAATGGACTGATATATGTTTTAGCCAAAAATTTCCAAAGGGGGAGTTTGTTGGTTCTTGTGTTGGCAGCAATTTTAGTAAAACCTAGAGTGTTCACAAGGTGTCACATGTGTAGTCTTAACATAAGATAACATGTATCTGCTGAATGTTTAAAATGTGATTATGCAGGATTTTACTAAGATGTCAGACCCGATGTCATGACATCTGTATACAGAACATTGAGTTTGAATGTTATGTATTATGTGATTGCGTTTTTAATGCAAATCTATGTATGATTGAAGATATGATTTACACGCGCATTTAATCATTAATTACAACCAGATTTACTTATTTTCCAAAGAGATCTAATCAGCTGTCATGAGAAGATTTGAATGGAAAATAGTTTTAGGATTTTATGATGTCCAAGCCCATCCAAATGCTTCTATAAAAAGGACATAGAAAACCTGATTTGAGACACAAGAAATAACGAACGAAATATTGAGAGAGAATAAGGGTTTTTAGTCTTGTGTGAATTGTAAGCCATTCAATTCATCCATAGATGATTCAATTGGCCTGGTTTTTGAGTTGTAATTTGTCACTCTAAGCTTTTAAGCATGAGTGTGTGTCTACTTGATTCAAGTTGTTAAGTAAGATCAAGTGTGTGTCTTTGAAGAGTGTCTTCTTTTCATTGTAATTCTTGTTTTATATCACTGGTGTGATTGAGGGGGAGTGAGTGGGATCTCACATCTAAGAGTTCTTAGGTAGAAGTCACACGGGTAAAGATTAGGTGATAAGACTGTAACTTGAAGTTGTTTACTGAGAGTCTTTGAACTGATTCTATTTTAGTGGATTTCCTTCCTGGCTTGGTAGCCCCCAGACATAGGTGAGTTTGCATCGAACTGGGTTAACAATTGCTTGTGTCTCTTGCATTATTGTTCTTTATCTTTTATCCTGTTTGTATTGTTCAGATATTAGTGTCGTGACATTACCTTCGACATCTCATATCTGATACCAGAATTTCAGAGGATTTACATAAAAGACTGCAAAACATGAAGAATATGCCAGACTTATACTACCATGGTAAATGAGAAAAACTACATATCAGAGAACTCATCTTTGTAGATGACCTGTTATTTTTCACTAGAGGAGATATTGGATCTGTTCAACTGGTTATGGATAAATTTCATGCTTTCTCTAAGCCTATTGGGTTGTATGTTAACCATAGTAAATGCAAGGTTTATTTTGGTAGTTTGGAGGATAATATAAAGAATTTTATTGAAGAAGTTACATGTTTTGCTGAAGGTCTTTTACCTTTCAGATACTTAGGAATTCCTCTTACTAGTAAGAAACTTAATAATAATCAGTGCATCAGTCTGGTGGATAAAATTGGAGCTAGAATCAAACATTGGAGTGCTCATTTATTGAGCTACTCAGGGAGGGTTCGACTTATTAAAAGTGTCATCTTTGGTACTAAAAATTACTATATGTAGTGTATTCCTTTTCCTAGGGGCTGGCTCACAAAGTTGAAGCCATATGCAGAACTTACTTATGGACTAGGAAGATCAATATCACTAGGAAAGCACATTTTTCTTGGAGGAAAGTTTATGCTCCAAAGAAGCAAGTTAAGGTGTGAAAAACACAAGAAAGGGGGGGGGGGGGGGGGGTTGGATTGGGTTTTAAAAACAAAATCTTGTTACCAACTCAAAGACAACACACAAAACTAAGAACAATGAGATAAAAACACAAATATTTTTATCCTAGTTCTCTTGAAATCAAAGTTACTCCAGTCCACTCGCCAAGGGGATTTCTCCTTATACACAAGGACCTAATCCACTATAACCAAATAGATTACAGAACAAACACAAAGAATAACTTTCTTTGTCTTCTCAAGGATCCGACTAAAACCTAGTCTCCTTAAGGAAATATAAACAAACATTTTGAGTACAATTATTTTTGTGTTACAATATGCTTCTAAACAAGAAGATTTTACACAAATGAAACACAAATACTTAAAGGAAAACTGTGCACAAAGTTGATATCTTTTTCATGTAGAAAATAGACCTGCCAATTTGTAGTAGTAGCGATAGCATTAGCATTAGCATCAGCAGCCTTCTTCAAGTCTCCAAGTCCCACTTATATAGCATAAGAAAGGTACCGCTGGAGGAAAATTTGGGAATATCAATAGAGTAGCTTTCCACTAACGGATTAGCGACAGGTGTGAAGAATAGTATTGCCCTTTGTCTATGTTTTCAGGTAATGGAAATAATATTTTCGATTCCTACCATGTACTATTTGATTACGTATATTTGATCTTATCTTCAAATTTATTGGCTTTTGATGAATAGTTGATGAAGCATGAAAAAAATTAAACATAAAGCTAAAATCAGAACCTTCAGTCAGAACCTTGACAACGTCAACGTCTGGCTTGAGATCTTCAGAGTCTTCAGCTAAGTAACCAAACTTCAAAATCTTCAAAATCTTCAGTCAGAACCTTGACCATGTCAATGTATCGCTTGAGATCTTCAGAATCTCCAGTTAAGTAACGAAACTTCAGAAGCTTACCATTCTTCAAAAGCTTGATAACCATAGTCACATTCAGAAGTAGAAACAAAGAAAACATTACAATAACAATAACATAGTGAAGGTAGGAAAAACATAAGAAAAAGGGGTTTGAATTGGGTTTTACAAAACAAACTCTTTTTACCAACTCAAGAACACCACTTAAATGTTAATAACAAAGAGATTAAAACACAAGTATTTTTATCCTGGTTCGCTTGAAACTCGAAGTTACTCCAGTCCACCCGCCAAGGTGATTTCTCCTTATACACAAGGACTTAATCCACTATAATCAATAGATTACAATAATAACAAATAATAACCTTCTTTGTATTCTCAAGGATATGACTAAACCCTAGTCTCCTTAAGGAATCATAAAGAATACCCTTCTTTGTCTTCTCAAGGATCTGACTATACCCTAGTCTCCTTAGGGAATCAAGCAAACAGTTTGAATAATATTGTGTTTGTTACAAGTTGCTTCAATATAAGCATATTTTTACACAAGTGATAAATAATTACTTAAATAAAAGTTGTGTACAAAAATTAAAAGCTTTTCACAAAGAAATAGGCTTGTCAAATTGTTGTAGCACCGACTCTTTCTTCAAGTCTCCAAGTCTCACTTGTATAGCATAAGAAAAGAGACCGTTGGAAGCGAAAATGGGGAAACCAAATAGAGTGGTTGTTCACTATTGGATGGTGAAACGAGTGATTGTATTGTCCTTCGCCCACAAATTCAGTGACAGGTGTGATGTATAGTAATGTCCTTGCCCACGATATCAAGTAGCGGAAAAAATATTTGATTTGTACTATGTATTATTTGATCACGTACCTATTTGATCTTCTATTCAAGTTCATTGGCTTCTGATTAAAGTTGATGAAACATGAAATGAAGAAACATAAAATTGGATTCAGAAACTTCAGAATCTTCGGTCAGAACCTTGACAGCGTCAGTAGTCTGGCGTGAGATCTTCAGTAACTTCATAATCTTTAGAGTCTTAAAATCTACAGTCTGAACCTTGATAACCACAACGTCTGGCTTGAGATCTTCAGAATCTTCAGCTAAGTAACACAACTTCATAAGCTTTCCATATTTCATAATCTTAGTGGTCAAAGTCACGTCCAGAAGCACAAATTGAGAGAATGTTGAAGCAGCAACATAACGTCTCCTCTAAAGCTTCTCAGAAGTGAATCAACACAGAAGTAGAAAGATCATTGCAATAACAACATTGAACATCTTTCAAAACTTCTTATGATTAGCGCATAAGCGGAATTAGAACTCATTATTCATATACTAATGACGTTGAACATCATATACTTAGAATCAAGACTGATTGTTAAATCCACACGATAATAAACCATTGCGGTACCAAAATTATTCTCACACAAATAAGACATTGTTATCATCATAACTCAAGATATAGATGTAGAACCAAATATTGTTCTAACAATCTCCCCCCTTTTTTTATGATTACAGAAACATGTATTTTGATGAACAATTTTGTACAGGGTAATCATAGAAGGATACATCTTACAGAAGCACAAAGCTCCCCCTGAGATGTATAATCCTAAAAAGATAAAATCAAAATGAAAGAGCACTTTTCTTATTAACCTTTTTGAAGTACCAGAATGATCTTCAATCAAAATCTGGGTTGTCTTCAGAAATTGCTTGATGTTGTCTAGAGCATTGGTTTGTTAACATCAACATTATGATGAACTTCTCTTTATAAGCTTAGTTTAATTATTTTGAAGAAGCTTCAGAGCCTTGTTCCCTTTAGAAGATTGAATTTTGGTTCTCTTTAAAAATTTCTTTCAGAGCTTGATTACCTTTGAAGAACAAATCTCTTTGAAAAGAACTTTTAGAACCTGGTTAAGAATTCTTCTTAAAAGCTTGATTGCCAAGTCTAATTACTATGAAAGTTACACTTCCTCATAGCTTGATGCCTAATTTTTCAATTCTTCAAAACTTGATGTCAAGTACCCAATGATCCAAGTTCGGAGCATGGTTATTAATTCCTTGAAGACTCATATGCTTGGATCTGATTCTTAATCATCAGCGTGAAAGTTTTCGAACTCAGATATGTTTCTCCCCTTTATCATCAATCAAAAAGACATAGACAAATAAAAAGAAATGGAAAGAAACAAACATGATTTTCATTAATCAATTCCAAAAGGCAGACAAGAAGATATAATTGATTACAAAGACGAAAATACAAAGAAAAACATAATAGAAATGCAACAAGTACTTCAATAAGGTAAAAATTACGCAGTCATGGGGGGAAGCGTAAGAGACTTTAACGAAATTCCAAGAATTGAGAAACCCAATGTGTCACGCTATTATCATCCATGCTCAGAAAGTGGGACAGCTGTAGCGGTAAATTCATGACCATTAAGCTATGGATAAACTTAACGTCAATAAAACCAGAGTCGCCACCGCGCTTTTATTGTTTCCAAAGGAAAAGGGAAAGGTACAAACAAAACCCAAAGATAAGAAGTTTTCAAATCAAAACTAATAAAGTGCTAGAGATTACAAGTAAGGGGGTTGGTTACACAGAGGGAAGATGTTGGCACCCAAAGTGTCCAAGGTACTCCTAGGGAGCCCTTTTTTATATGTGTATGTGTTTTTGGTATAAAATATGTTTGCAACAAATAGAGTGTGGGGATAAGAAAAGAATTTATTGATTATATTTTGTTTTACAAGACCTTCGCACTTGTGCTTACGTACCAACATAAAAATGAGGGATCAAAACCTCGTAGTTCGTGGTATCAATTTCAAAAATGGATGGATTGCTTTTAATCAAAAGTTAAGTTTTAAAGAGGCACAAAAGGCCCAAAAGTTTGAATGAGTGTTAGTTCTTTTTGTCTTTTGAAATTTTAAGTCAATATAGTTAAGTTCATTTACAACTTTGATTTGAGAAAAGAGTTTTAAAAAAGCAATGGCATAGGGCAAAAGTTTCTAATTTGAAATAAGGTCTAAGTTTTGAAATCACAAACAAAGAAAGTTTTTGAAAAGGGGGAGATATTTTGAAATTTACGAAGTGGGAGGAGATGAAGAGACTAATCCTAAGCATAAAATTAAAAGTTAAGAGTTGGAAAGATCTGACCAATAGGGATGCAATCCAACAGACAAGAATTTCATATAGAAAACCCACTTTCTCTTTGGACTTTGAATCAAGCAATAATCAACAAGCAATTAGCAATATGAAGAGCAAGGCATCAAATAAATATGGCCACATCCAAGAAAGCATATTCATAGCTGACAGTCTTCTCATGTATCAGATGAAAGCTCAAATCACAATAACTTGGTCTCAGAAACGTTGGCATTGGCCAAGTCCTTTTGCTCATGGAATGTTGCCTAATTCTAAGTCCAAAGCTCAGATCAAACCCAACAGTCCACACAACCATTTTTTAGGGTTTTTTGTTGTTTATTAAGTATTTTAAGGTCCTAAGACCATAAATACAAACAAAGTACACAAACAAATATTTACAATCACAATATATGGCTTAAATGAGCAAAGTGAAAATGACATAAACATAAACAATTTAAATGCAATGTAAAATGACTAATGAATGGTAAATGACTTAAATTTAAATCGCATAAAGTAAATTACTTGAAAGTAAAGCAAAGTTAATGATAGTTAGTGTTAGTCAAAGTTAATTAGATGTTAGTGGAGTTTTACTTTTCAATTGATTAAGTCATTCTTTGGAGAATACTCAACCATCTATTCACAAGCATGGGTCCTTGAACTAAGACATCTTCCAAAGGAAGGAAAAAAGGCCAAGTTTCCACACAATACCATGAAAAATGGGAGACTTGCAATCTCACTTACTAGAATGATATGCCTTTAGGGTCAAATTTAGCTATATGTTAAGCAATCGTAATTGGACTTATGTAGAAGTCACAACTGTCTGAGGCCGGGCAATAAAAATTTAGGTGTTAATGTATGTTATAGATTTCGTAAGATGAACCAAACTATAAAACATACCACATACTAAAAGAAAAAGATCAAAAAGATGAATCTATCTCATCCATACTTGTATTGGTTCATCTAACACAAGGTTATTGATGAACCAATTAGCCTTAGGATTTTGAGACTTCATTGGTCAATGAAAGGGATGGGATATAATGGGATTGAATATGAAGAGGGAGGTGAGATGAGAAAAACACAAATTGGTCATGGGAGAAACTTTATCAAATTAAAATCATTCATTCATTTTGGGAGATAAAATGTACATTTCATCAATCCCCTAAATCCAATGATTTTAACTTAACAAAAGTCAAATCAACCTTGACCAAGGCCCAAACACATAGTTAAACATCACAAGTCAATAAAAATGGCTCAACATAATTTCTATATCCTTAATCAATTAAAAATCAAATTAAAAATGCATTTAAATTAAATTTAGTTTGGTCAAAAACCTAAAACCTCTTCAAAATAAAAAATAAATGGGTGAGAGATTTATCCTAGGTTAAACAAGGTCAAAGGACCTTAGACAAAAAAATTCATGATTTTTGAAAAGTCAGAAGTATTTTTAAACAATTTAAAATATGCACAAAAACAATTAACTCATGAAAAATATCAAAATTAATCCAAAAAAAAATTTTAATTCTTAAAATGAAAGAGGAAAATATTTAAAGATTTTTGGTGGATGTCCCATATTATTTGGGTTAAAAATGAAATTAATATGAATTAATCAAAATAATACAATTAAATGAAAATTCCGAAAATATGGAAAATCAAGGGCCATCAGATCTCCCTCATTAATTGAGGTGGAAGATCTGATGGCCACACACGCGTGTTCCACCATGCACCAAGTCAAATGTGTTGTACGCGTGGTAATCAGAACCAAGGGCTAAGATTAAAACATTTTGAATGGATCTTGTGGTTGAGAGGCGTGACAACACATCACCGGAGCTAGGGCTCCGGTCTTCTTCTCCGGTGGACCTCACTAGACTGGTCCACCATCAACCATCATGAAAATGAAAAATAAATACATGGATTTAAAGAAAAAATGATCAGGAGCTCGAATCTGACCTCAATTTTCTCCAATTCCAAGTATATAAAAAGATACAGGGATTTGAATTTTGAGGTTCATGAACTGAGTTGCTTCGATTTGACCTCAAAGGAACTCAATCCTTTTTCCTACATTGGTAGGACTTCAGTCAACCAAAAATCACAAAGAATGGTGAAGAATTGAGAGAGAATCGAAGAGATGAAGTTTCTGAAAAATCACCTTCGAGTTGATCCAATTTCACTTGATATTGATCTAGATTTGTTTGCTTTCTCTTCCTCTTGCTTGCAGAAGCCAATTGAGATGAAAAGGGAAGTGAATTTTTGGAGTTTGAACTTCCCAACGGAAGATGAAGTTCAAGCTCGATTTCAAGTGAAACCTTAAGAAGTTCTATGGAAATGAGGGTTTAGATCAGTCTAGCAAAGCTTGGGCATGGTGTGGATGAAGTTATGATCACAGTGCACTTCTATTTATAGCCAATGCAATTGATTTCTACACACTTTCTTTTCAATATTCAAAAATAGAAACCTTCCATCATGAGTTGCATGGGCGTGTACAAAGCCTAAATAATCATTTGCAAAGGTCCAAAAGTTTGCACATGTCATGTTGAAGGTGTTGCATTAAGCCATGCATTTTTGAATTGAATTGGATCATGAGGTTTCTCCAAATGGTACCTCACATTGCACCCATGCTCAAGTCCTTCGATTTTGATCCAAATGGGATGATCTTGGACTTTTTGGAAATGTGAGATCAAGGGGAACAACTTTCATGTGGAACACTTTTTCATTTAAAGCTTTTATCATGATGAATTTTGATGTGGAAGTTTGGGAAATCAAACATATTTGAAACTTTTCTAAGTCCCGAGTCAAATGTTCACTTCTTCCACCTTGAATAACTTTTGCTAGGGACTTCAAATGGAAAACTTTCCTTCATAAAAATTGTAGCACTTTCAAACCCATTAAATTTGGTCACAAATTTGACCTCATTTGGATTTGTCATGAAGGATTTATACATTTTAGAAGTTGAGGAAAATCAATTATTCAATGGTATTGGTCCAAAGTGACCTATAATGTTTCCTCTTGGCACATGCATTTGCAAGTTGAATTTGAACTTCCTCAAAACATCAAAGTTGAATTAGACATATTGAATTGGATCATGGAATTTGAATGGATTAAATATCATAAGAATTGAGCAACTTATGGTCTTGGGAAGTTGACATCCAAACTAGGGTTCAGACAAAATGACCTATAATCTTTCACCATAAAAAATGAGTTTCCTAGAAAAACTAGATCTTGAACTAAACATGAAAGTTGTTTTTAATTCCATTTTTAGTAACTTTTCTCTTGGAATCATTTTCATATGACAAAAATCGTAGGAGATAGGGTCTAGGGAACCCCAGTTTTGACCAGTTGGCTTTCTCTGGTCAACCACCATGAACCAACTTGCTAGCTTGATATTATCTTGACCTTTGGGACTCATGGAGGTTAATATATGCATAATATGATATAATATGAAGTATCCTTTAAAACATTTGATCAAATGTTGAAGAAACTTGTTGAAGAAGTCACACAAGATACCCAGATGAATTAGGGTTTCCAAGGCAAACAAACTCCAAACTCTTGATGATTTCTTGATCAAAGTGACATGTGAAGATGATGGGGATCCATAAATGATTCTTTAAACCAATGTTAACCATTTCTTTATTGAACTCCTTGCATTGAGGGTCTCAAAACCTAGATATGAGCTTGATATAACATGGGTGAGCATACACACTACCTACAAAAGCAAAAAACTATACATTGACATATTTTTGATATTTTGGTTAGTAAATAATTAAAAACAAAGTATGATATAATTAAAAGTGCTTGGTGATCTCTCCCAATGCTAACCCAATGAATGAGGGGTAAGAAGGATGCCAAGGTGTGATCACAAAGCTAATGCATATGATGATATAGCATGCAGGATCTTAGGGTCAAATTTGGGGTTTTACAACAACTGTCACCACTTCCAACCACATGATATCAAATGATATGACACACATTTATTGCAATGACTATTTAGAATTAGGAAGACAAATCAATAAGATTGCTTCTGATCATAACCTTTCTAATTCATGAAACTTCCTTACCTCAGAAAGCTCATGTTTTAGAGTTAACAAATAAATTCTCAGAATCTAATCTAGAGTTCTTAAGACGTAAGCATTATGAAATTCATCTTTTCATACTGGACATAAATCCATAAATAAATTTTTTAGAATGAAAATAAAAATATATTCAGCAAGGGCTTTTGTAAAAATATCAGTCCATTGATGGTCTGTATCAACAAATTTTAAATGAAAAATACCCTTTTGAAGATAATCACGTAAAAACTGATGTTTTATTTCAATATGTTTAGCCCTAGAATGCAAGATAGGATTCTTATACAAATAGATAGCAAAAGTATTATCTCAGAGAATATGAATGTTACTCTCGAATATATGATAATCTTCCAATTGACTCTTCATTTTGAGTATCTAAGTGATGCATCCAGAAGTTGCAATATATTCAACTTGGTTGTTGAAAGGATAATTGTTTACTGTCTCTTGCTGGACCATGAGATCAGATTGTCTCCCAGAAATTGACAGCTTCCAGAAGTACTTTTCCTTTCTATTCTGTCTCTAGCATAGTCGGCATCATAATAACCTACTAATTTATGTACACTTGATTTTCTATAAAACAAACCAAGGCTAGTAGTACCTTTTAGATACCTAAAGATTCTCTTAACAACAACTAAGTGAGTCTCCCTAGGATCTGATTGGAAGCAAGCACGTAAGAAGACGCTGAATAAAATATCAGGTCTTGAAGCAGTTAGATAAAGGAGAGATCTTATCATATCTCTTAATAGCTTCTGATTTACCTTATTGCTTACCTCTTCTTTCTCCATAATGCATGTAGGATGCATTAGAGTTTTTGCTTGCTTGCATTCTGACAAGTTGAACTTATTCAGAAGTTCCCTTGTATATTTTCTTTGATGGATGTACGTTCCTTCTGAACATTGATCAATCTGGATTCCTAGAAAGAACTTGAGTTCTACCATCAGACTCATTTCAAACTCTGTTTACATTGTCTTAGCAAAATCCTTGCACACTGAAGCATTAGCAGAACCCAAAATAATATCATCAACAAAAATTTGCACAACCAGAATATCATTCTTAAATTTTTTGCAAAAGAGAGTTGTGTCCACTTTCCCTCTAGTAAAATTATTTTTCAAAAGGAAGTTACTTAGTCTATCATACTAAGCCCAGAGAGCTTGCTTCAGACCATATAACGACTTTTTTTGTTTAAAAACAAATTTAGGATTTTGAGAGCTTTCAAATCCATGAGGTTGGTGCACATATACTTCTTCAGAAATGCATCCATTTAAGAATTCACTTTTAACATCCATCTGATAAAGGATGATGTTATGATTGACTGCAAATGAAATTAAAAGACGAATAAACTCTAACCTAGCAACTTGATCAAAGTTTTATGTATAGTTTATACCTTCTTGCTAACTATAACCTTGTGCTACCAATCGAGCCTTGTTTTTAACAACTTCGCCCTTCTCATTGAGCTTGTTTCTGAAAACTCATATGATTCCAATAACATGAAACCCTTTGGTTTCTGAACAAGATCCTAAACTTAGTTTCTTGGGAATTGATTCAATTCTACTTGCATAGCCAGAATCATTTCATTATCCAAAAGAGCTTCATCAATAGATGTGGGTTCTATTAGAGATAACAAACCTAGAAGAGTCTCTTTAGAATGTTTGAATGAAGATCTAGTTCTAACGGGTGCGTCTTTATCTCCCAGAATCAATTCTTCAGAATGAGAAGTTCTTGGTCTACTCTTCTTCTGATGAGTTAGACAAACAACAGCTTCTGGTTGAGTCGCTTCTGAGTTGTTTGATTCAGTTTTCTTAGCTTTGCGTTTTGAGTCTTTTTCTCCAAAATCATTATCCTTGGACCCTGAAGGATTGATCTTCAAATCTACAAATTTTTCAACTAGCTTTGCCTTTTCAGTGTTAAAGATTTTGTAGCCTTTAGAGCGTCCAAAATATCCTAACAATAAACATTTTTGTTTTTTAGAATCAAACTTGGCAAGATTCTCATTAGTGTTCAACTTAAAACACTCACAACCAAAAGGGTGAAAATAAGAAATCTTGGGCTTTCTGTTCTTCCACAATTCATAGGGAGTCTTACCCAGAATAGGTCTAATGGAAATCATGTTCTGAATATAACACATTGTGGTAACTACTTCTACCCAGAAATGCTTAGCCATATCAATTTCTTGGATCATGGTGCTAGCCATTTCTTGGAAATTCATATTCTTCCTTTCTACAACCCCATTTTGTTGTGGAGTTCTAGGATAGGAGAAATCATGGGAAATGCCATTTGCATAAAAAACATTTTCAAAATGTTTATTTTCAATTTCACCACCATGATCACTTTTGACTCTGACTATTTTGCAATTCATTTCTGTTTGCACTAGTGAGCAGAAAGTATAGAACACAGAATGTGAATCATCCTTGTGTTTCAAGAACTTTACCCATGTCCATCGACTATAGTCATCAATGATGACCAATCCATACTTCCTTCCATTGATAGAGGCAGTTTCCACTGGTCCAAATAAATCAATGTGTAGAAGTTCTAACGGTCTAAAGGTAGAAACAACAGTTTTCTCTTTGAAAGATGTTTTAGAAAACTTTCCTTTCTGACATGCTTCACAAAGAGAATCTGAAGCGAACTTTTGGTTGGGTAAGCCTCTGACTAATCCAAGCTTATTTATGTGAGAAATCTTTCTCATGCTAACATGGCCCAAACGTCCGTGCCATACCCATTTCTCCTCATTAACAAACATTAGACATTTTACATTTTGATCCTCAAGATTAGAAAGTCGGATTTTATAAAAATATTTCTTTCTCTTCCCGTTAAATAGGACTATACTATCTTTCTGACTAACAGCCTTACACGACTTTCGATTAAAAATGATATCATAACCATTGTCACTAAGTTGACTAATAGACAATAGGTTATGCATCAAACCATCAACCAAAAGAACATTAGTAATAGAAGGAAGTTTACTATTACCAATAATTCTAGAGCCAATGATCTTTCCTTTTTGTTTTCCTCCAAAACCAACGAAACCTCCAAGCTTAAGTTCTAAATCTTGGAACATAGACCTTTTGTCCATCATATATCGTGAGTATCCACTGTCCAGGAACCATGACTGGTGTTTCAGCTGAGCTGCTAAGGATGTATGCAACATAAATCATTTTCTCCTTAGGTACCCACTCTTTGGGTCCTCTCTTTTTAGTTTTCCAAGAGTTTATTACAACTTTGGGTCTTTGTGTAGAAGGGTAATCATAGGGAATATGTGCATGATACTTAGGTTTCAGAACTGAGTTCTTACCCTTAGTATGTTTTTGTGTCTGTGTAGAAACATCAAGCTCAGTTTCAGCGGGCACGGAATGCTCATAGAGAGGTTTTGGTTTTACCTTCTGACTTTCGCCAGGTTTTCCAATTTTTGTACAACCTAAACATTTCTTGCCATTTCTGCTAACTCCATAGATCAAAGAATCCATTTTGCTTCTATCTATGATTTTAGCCAAAAAGTACTGGAATGCTTTGTCATATCTAATGACTCAATCAATACTAGAAGCTTCTCATACTATTTCCTCCTCTAGTTTTGAAATTTTGCTTTTCAAAGTAGAGTTGGTACTTTCTAAAGAAAATACTTTTTCATTTAGAGAGGAAATATATTTCTCAAGCTCACTGCGAGTTTCAGAGGAAAATGCTTAGACTTTTTTAAGGTCCTTGTACTTACTCTGAACACTCTGGTACTTTTCCAGCATTTCAGAGAGACAAGATTCAAGATCAGAACGGGATAGGTTAGAAAATACCTCTTTAGAATCGGAGTCTGATTCTAATTCTAAAAACACTTTATCTTCTGGTTCTTTAGAACCTTTTGGAATAGTTGTTGTTGCCATCAATGCAACATTGGCTTGTTCCTCGTCATAATCTTCTTCTTCTAATTTTGAGTTGTCCCATGTAGCCATCAGCCCCTTCTTTCCTTTAGAAAAATTCTTCTCAGGCCTTCTGTCCTACTTTAGCTTAGGACAATCACTTTTGTAGTGTCCTGGCTCCTTGCATTCAAAGAAGATAACCTTTTTACCATAACCTTTCTTCTTCTGTCCAGACGAAGAATCAAATAGACCAGCAGTTCTTCTAGCTCCTATGATCTTACCTTGACCATTGTACCTGTGCTTCTAGAGTCTATTGACTCTCTTTTAAATCAGAGATAACTCATCATCATTTTTTGGGTCTTCATCAAAACCTTTTGAATCTTCCTCAACTTGATAAGCTTTAGTCTTCTCAGGCTTAGATTTTAAAGCAACAAATTTACCTCTCTTTTGAGGTTCATCTTCCTCGAGATCAATCTCATGGCTTTTTAATGAACTAACAAGTTCTTCAAGACTAATGCTATTAAAATCCTTTCCTAGCTTCAAGGATGTTACCATAGGTCTCCATTTTTAGGAAGACTTTTGATAATCTTCTTGGCATGGTCAGTTGTAGAGTATCCTTTGTCCAGAACTTTCAATTCTGCAATAAGCATCTGAAACCTTGAGAACATAGTCTCAATTGTTTCATCATCCTCCATTCTGAATGCCTCGTACTTCTAGATTAAGGTTAAGGCCTTTGTCTTCTTTACTTGAGCATTCCCCTCATGAGTCATCCTCAGAGAGTCGAAAATAGATTTGGCAGAATTTTTGGTTGTTATCTTCTCATACTTAGTATGAGAGATGGCATTTAGCAATATGGTTTTGGCCTTATGATGATTTTTGAAATCTTTCTTCTATTGATCATTCATAGCACTTCTTGATATATTATTTCCTTCAGCATTAACTGGTGAATGTAGCCATCGACTACGAGATCCCAAAGATCAATATCGTAAACAAGAAAGAAAATTTATATTCTATCTTTCCAATAATAAAATTTCTCACCATCAAATATTGGTGGTTTTGCACTCTAGTGATCTCTTTCGTTGTTGTTAACAACATTAGCGGCGTTAGCAACGGCCATTGTTTCTTACAAAAACTTGGATCGGTACTGAACACGGTAAAATATTGATAAATATTTTATCATAATCATAATCGGATCTCTAATGTCAATTGAAGGTGTCAAAAACACAAGAAAGGGGGTTTGAATTGGGTTTTACAAAACAAACGCTTTTTACCAACTCAAGAACAACACTTAAATGTTAATAACAAATAGATAAAAACACAATTTTTTTTATCCTGGTTCGCTTGAAACTCAAAGATACTCCAGTCCACCCGCCAAGGTGATTTCGCCTTATACACAAGGACTTAATCCACTATAATCCACTGATTACAATAATCACAAAAAATAACCTTCTTTGTATTCTCAGGATCCTACTATATCCTAGTCTCCTTAAGGAATCACAAAGAATACCCTTATTTGTCCTCTCAAGGGTCTGACTATACCCTAGTCTCCTAAAGGAATCAAATGAATAATTTGAATAATATTTTGTGTGTTACAAGTTGCTTCTATACAAGCAGATTTTTACATAAATGATAAATAATTATTTAAAGAAAAACCGTGTACAAAAATTGATAGCTTTTCACAAAGAAACAGACTTGTCAAATTGTTGTAGCACCAGCTCTTTCTTGAAGTCTCCAAGTCTCACTTATATAGCATAAGAAAAGAGATTGTTGGAGGGAAAATGGGGAAACCAAATAGAGCGATTATTCACTGTTGGATGGTGAAATGAGTGATACTGCATATTATCCTTCGCCCATAGATTCAGTTACAGGTGTGATGTGTAGTATTGTCCTTACCTATGATATCAGGTAGTGGAAAGAATATTTTATTTGTACTATGTACTATTTGATCATGTACCCATTTGATCTTATCTTCAAGTTCATTAGATTCTGATGAAATTTGATGAAGCATGAAATGAAGAAACATAAAGCTGGATTCAGAAACTTCAGAGTCTTCAGTCAGAACTTGAACAACGTCAGTGTCTGACTTGAGATCTTCAGTATCTTCAGTATCTTCATAATCTTCAGATTCTTCAGAATCCATTGTCAGGACCTTTATAACCTCAACGTCTGGCTTGAGATCTTAAGAATCTTCAGCTATGTAACACAACTTCATAAGCTTGTCATTCTTCAGAATCTTAGTGATCAAAGTCACGTCCAAAAGCACAAACTGAGAGAATGTTGTGGCAACAACATATTGTCTTATCATAAGCATATCGTGAGTGAATCAACATAGTAGCAGAAAGATCATTGCAACAACAACTTTGAATATCTTTCATAACTTCTTATGACTGGCACATAAGCGAAATTGGAGCTCAACATTCTGAAACTAATGACATTGAACGTAATATACTCAGAATCAGAACTGGTTGTTAAAGCTACACAATAACAAAACATTAGGGTACCAAAATAATTCTCACACAAATACACATTGTTATCATGAAAACTCAAGGTATAGATAAAGAATCAAATCTTGTTCTAACACATACCGTCTTTCCAAAACTTCTCAAGAGTGAATCAGTACAAAAGCAAAAAGAACATTGTAGCAGCAACATGGCATCTTTCAGAACTTCTCAGAGTGATACAACACAGAAGTGGAATTCATAACAAATGTTCAGAAATTGATGGCGTTGCACGTCATAATCTCATAATCAACACTGGTTGTTAAAGCTACACAGTAACAAACCATTAGAGTACCAAAATTGTTCTCACATAAATACTACATTTTTATCATCAAAACTCAAGGTATAGATGCAAAACCAAATCTTGTTCTAACAATCTCCCTCTTTTTTATAATGACAAAACCATGTATTTTAATGAACAGTTTTGTACAAGGTAATCATAAAAAGAATACATCAAAAGGAAGCACAAAGCTCCACCTGATATGTACAATTTTAAAAAGATAAAATCAGAACGAAAGAACACTTTCCTGATTAACCTTTTTTCATAACCAGAATGATCTTCAATCAGAATTTGGCTTGTCTTCAGAAGTTTCTTGAACTGATCCAGAACAATGGTTGTCAAAATCAACATTCTAATGAACTTCACTTCAAAATCTTGGTTTAACTCTTTTGAATGAGCTCCAAAGCCAGGTTCTCTTTGAAATAGATTCAGAGCCTAGTTATAATCCCTTCTTAACGAGCTTCAAAACAGGTTAATACCTTAAGACCTGGTTGAATCAACTACGATACATGAAATTCACAATTCCTCAGAACTTGATGTCTAGTTATGTCTGGTAGGAAGTCTTTCTCAAAAAATGAAGTTAACACTTCAGACTCAAAGAGTAAACCATTTCTTCAGAAAATGGTAACTTAAGTTCTAATCTAAAAAACTTCAAGAGCTTCTGATGTTCTTGATTTTCCCTGAAAAACAACTAACAAAATATTCTTCAAATTAATTGTTAGCAGAAACATTTGAAAATGCTTGGGTTTTGATTCACGGATATAGGTATATCAAAATCAATTGCTTTTTTCCCCCTTTGTCATTGATCAAAAAGACTGAAATAGAAAAAGGAAACGAAAAGATTTCATTGATATTGCCAAAAGTACAAAAATGTGCAAAACAGAAACAAAAAAGTTAGACAAAATAAAAACACAAAAATGCATAAAATATTTTGAAAAATAAGGGTTAAGGTTCTGTGGCGGAGGAGGAGGTGGAAGTCTGGAAAGAATCATCTCGAATAGAAGATCTTTCCTATCCAAGCGTTGTTAGACCAGAGCACTCTCTTCTTTCATATCAACGAGGGTCTTCAGAATCACCTCAGGAATCATTCCAAAAGAAGTTCCAGCAGCATTCTGATTGTCATAAGCAATAATGTGTTGTTCTGATGCACAGTCTTGCAATTGTTTTTCAGAAACAACTTTCTTTCCGCGATCCAACTGAGCATAAGTTTCTTCCATGACAACATTTGTATGTCTAGAAGCTTCCTCATACTCCTTAGCTTCTTCCTCAATTTCAGGAGCAGGAAGATATAATGGAGCATGCTGTAACGTTAAGGCTTCCGTTACAGGGATAAACCTTGAACGGAAGTTCCTTTCAAAAACTTTGTATCAAAAGTTCTTCAGCTTAGAAATTTTGGAATTTACCCATCCTCAGTATGCTTCCCAGGCCGCATCACTTTCTGCGGGATTAGCAAACAGAAAACTAGTCCACATAGCATCATGAAGGCACCTTTGCGAATCTGATTCAAATTTCTTTAGAATCTTGCCAACGATAGGTTCTTTAGGTTTGGGTTGGCTAGGATATCTGATAGAAAAATCAGCAATGTTCGGGTTAGGATTTGGGCCATAGATATTAGGAACAACAAGAGAGGGAAAGTTAGAAAAAATTTCAGCATCAGAATCAGACACAATGTGTACTGGTTCAAAGTTGAACAAGCCTTGGGGAGTACCCTCAGACTCTAGGTCACTAGAATCTCTCAAAGGAGATGTTCTTGGTGGTTCATTTGGATTTTCTGGTTGGGGAGAAGAAAATTCAATAGATGGTGGTGGAATGGGTGATGATGGAAACTGTGGATGAGGTGATGTTTGTGGTATCTGTTGTTGTTGTATATGATTTTTAGAAACTATAGGAGTTTCTATAGCAGGTTCTATAAGAGTTAAATTTGTGGAAGGTGGTTATGGAATTGGATTTAGAGATGAAGATGGAGATGGAGATGGTTGTGTTTGTAAGACACTTTCAGAAACATGAGAATCAGAAGTGAAAAGAGTTATGGTCGTAAAAGACTTACCAGGAATAGGTGTGTCAGGGGCCTTGGATGACTGTTGGACAACACCAGAAGTATCCTTCAGAATCATTTCTTTTTGGCACTCACTGAGGGGCACCTCATCTTCATCCAAAAACACATATACCTTCTTCCTCTTCTTCTGCGGTCCAGAAGATCCTTTTCCTCGAGCTTCTTTCTTCCTCTTCCTATATGCATATGGGCAAGTTTCTAGATGGTTGAAAGGGTCAACAAATGGGTCAATACCTTCTTCAATACAACTATCAAGATAGTATCCCAGAACATTTGGAGGATCAATCTTAGTGAATATTGGGAAATTATCCACAGTAATCCTAGTTCCACAGATATCTTCCTTGGTAGGAAGGTAATCTGGCTTAGAAACCCTGGAGATAAGACCCATGCTCTTAAGATTTTTCCCCATAACACTTTTCCAGCGTCCTTGACTAACTCAAAAGTTAATCCACTTATCAGAAGGTCTTTAACTAGACCATTCTCCAACAGAATGTCTGAAATTAATCTTCCGTTGGGGATAAACTTTCCCTTCTTTGAAGAACTTCCAGTTCTAGTTTCTCTTATGGGATCCCTGAGAAAATTGAACAAGATTGTTGGAAGCGCCATCTTGAATCCTTTTTCAAGAAATAATAACATATACTTCTGAGTAGTGTCGATGTAGTCATAAGAGTTTGTATTGGGTCTGCGATGTATGCAGCCCATAATTATCTTGAACCAAACCCTTAACTTATTAGTTAAGTCTTTTGTACTTGGACCTTTGCTTCATCAAGCTTTGTTCCTTCCTTGAAGATTACTGATGCTACCATAGCCTCTCCCCTTGCATCAGTATTGACATTATATACCATTTTTCCACAACCATTGTGAGAAATTAAATCTGCAATAGATTTCTCTATAACTACAATCTTCCTATTCATGAAGATGGAAGTTATTGTGTCCTTTGTAAAAACATCATGAATCCAAAATTGCTTCACAAGCACTGCATATACTAGACCAGTCAATCTTTCGAAGAATCCCTTCAACCCTTGGAAGTCAAAAGTCTCAAAAAAATCAAAATCGTTATCCTTTAGGTTTCTGAAGTCAACTATGGTTTCATAGAGAACCATTAGTTCATCAACATGATTGTTGAGAGTTATTTAGGGAATACCTTCCATAACTAGGTTGATTTGTTTGGTAGTGGAGTGAAGAGAAGATTGTTGTTGTTGAAGATCATCCATTGACGAATGTTGAAGAATGATGAACAGTTGTAGAGAATGTTTGAAGGTTTGAAAGAGAAAAGGTGTGGGAGTAAAGTGAGTGAAGTGGGTTTATATAGAAATTTTAGTAATGAATAAATATAGAAGATACACTGTCATAAGGATAAGCATAAAAGTCTTTAACTTAATCCCAAGAAAAAGAAACCCAATGTGCCACGCCAACATCACACGTGCTCAGAAAGTGGGACAACTGTCTCCACTAAGAACCGCATGATATCAAACAAAATTACATTCATTAAATGCAACAACTATTCAAAATCAAGTAGAAAAATCGATAATATTGCTTCTGATCGGAACCTTTTTTATTCATGAAACTTCCTCAGTTCAGAAAGCTCATGTCTCAGAATCAACAAACAGAAAATCCTTAGAACCTAATCAAGAGTTCTAGAAGCTTAACATTATGAAATTCATCTTTTCATTCTAGACAAGAGTCTATAAATAAATTTTTCATAATGAAAACGAATCTATCTTCAGAAAGGGGTTTTGTAAAGATATCAGCCCATTGATGGTCTATATAAACAAATTTTAAATGAAAAATACCCTTCTAAACATAGTCACGTAAAAAAGGATGTTTTATTTCAATATGTTTAGCCCTAGAATGCAAGATATGATTCTTAGATAAACAAATAGCATAAGTATTATCACAGAAAATAGAAAAGTTACTCTAAAAAATCTGATAATCTTCTAGTTGACTCTTCATTAAGAGTATTTGAGTGTTGCATCCAGAAGTTACGGTATACTTAGCTTCGGTTGTTGAAAGCGCAATTGTTGACTACCTTTTGCTAGACCATGAGATCAGATTGTCTCCCAGAAATTGACAACTTCCAGAAGTACTTCTCCTCTCTATTATGTCTCCAGCATAGTCAGCGTCATAATATCCTACTAACTTGTATTCACTTGATTTTCTATAAAATAAACCAAGATTAGTAGTACCTTTCAGATACCTAAAGATTTTCTTAACAGTAGTTAAGTGAGTCTCCCTAGGGTCTGACTGGAAGTGGGAACACAAACAAACACTGAATAAAATATCACATCTAGAAGCAGTTAGATAAAGAAGTGAGCCTATCATACCTCTGAATAGCTTCTGATAAACCCCACTACTTACCTCTTCCTTCTCCAGAATGCATGTATGTTGCATTGGAGTCTTTGTTGGCTTACATTCTGGCAAGTTAAACTTCTTAAAAAGTTCCCTTGTATACTTGCTTTTATGGATGTACGTTCCTTCTGAATGTTGATCAATTTGAATCCCTAGAAAGAACCTAAGTTCTCCCATCAAAATCATTTCAGATTCTTCCTGCATTAACTTAGGAAACTCTTTGCACAATAAAGAATTAGCAGAACCAAATATAATATCATCAACATAAATTTGCACAACCAGAATATCATTCTTAAAGGTTTTGCAAAAGTGTTTTGTATCCACTTTCCTTCTGGTAAAATCATTTTCCAAAAGGAAGTTACTTAGTCTTTCATACCAAGCTCTAAGAGCTTGTTTCAAACCATATAATGACTTTTTTAGTTTGAAAACAAAATATGGGTTTTGAGAACTTTCAAAACCATGGGGTTGGTGCACATACATTTCTTCATAAATGTACCCACTCAAGAATGCACTCTTAACATCCATCTGATACAAAATGATGTTATGGTTTAGTGCAAACGAAACTAAAAGACGAATATACTCTAACATCAAAACGGGTGCAAATGTTTTTGTATAGTCTATACCTTCTTGCTGACTATAACCTTGTGTTACCAATCGAGCCTTGTTTCTGACAACTTCTCCTTTCTCATTGAGCTTGTTTCCAAACACCCATCTGGTTCCAATGACATGGAAACCCTTCTGAACAAGATCCAAATATCATTTCTAGTTAATTCATTCAGTTTCTCTTGCATCGCCAGAATCCATTCATTATCCAGTAGAGCTTCATCAATAGATGTGGGCTCTATCAAAGATACCAAACCCAGAAGAGTTTCTTTAGAAGGTTTGAATTAAGATCGAGTTCTGACTTGTGCATCTTTATCTCCAAAAATCAATTCTTCATAATGAGAAGATCCTAGTTTAATCTTCTTCTGATGAGTAGGACGAACGACGGCTTCTAGTTGAGTCACTTATGAGTCTTTTACTTCAGCATCCTCATCTTTGCCTTCTGAGTCTTTATCTCCAGAATCTTTATCCTTGGATTCTGAAAAATTGATCTTCATATCTGCAAATTTTTCAACTAGCTTTGACTTTTCAGGATCAAGCTTATCATTGAATCTAACATGAATTGATTCCTCGACAATTCATGTCTCAGTGTTAAAGACTCTGTAGCCTTTTGAGCGTTCAAAATATCATAAAAAAAGCACTTTTTTGCCTTAGAATCAAACTTGCCAAGATTCTCTTTAGTGTTAAACATAAAGCAATCACATCAAAAAGGATAGAAGTAAGAAATGTTGGGCTTTCTGTTCTTCCATAATTCATAAGGAGTCTTACCCATAATAGGTCTAATAGGAATCCTATTATGAATATTACATCTTGTTTTAATTTCTTTTTTCCAAAAATGCTTAGCCATATCAGTTTCTTGGATCATGGTGCGAGCCATTTCTTGCAAATTCCTATTCTTCCTTTCTACAACCCCATTTTGTTGTGGAGTTCTAGGACATGAGAAATAATGGGAAATGCCATTTGTATCAAAAAAAATCAAAATTCTTATTTTCAAATTCACCACCATGATCACTGCTGACTCTGACTATTTTGCAATCCATCTTTGTTTGCACTTGTGAGCAGAAGGTAGAGAACACTGAATGTTACTCATCCTTGTGTTTCAAGAACTTTACCCATGTCCAACGACTATAGTCATCAATGATGACCAATCCATACTTATTACCACTGATAGAGGCAATTTTTACTGGCCCAAACAAATCAATGTGCAGAAGCTCTAACGGTCTAGAGGTAGAAACAACAGTTTTTGCTTTGAAAGAAGTTTTAGAAAGCTTACCTTTCTGATATGCTTCCCAAAGAGCATCTGAAGAAAACTTCAGGTTGGGTAAGCCTCTGACTAATCCAAGCTTATTTAGCTAAGAAACCCTTCTCATGCTAACATGGCCCAAATGTCTATCTCATACCCATTGTTCCTCATTAACAGACATTACACATTTTACATTTTAATCCTCAAGGTCAGAAAGTCTGATTTTATAAATGTTGTTCTTTCTCTTTCCGTTAAAAAGGATTGTGCCATCTTTCTAACTAACATCCTTACAAGACTTTTGATTAAAAACTATATCATAACCGTTGTCACTAAGTTGACTAATAGACAATAAATAATTCATTAAACCATCGATAAAAAGGACATTAGTAATAGAAGGAAGTTTACCATTACCAACAGTTCCAGAGACAGTAATCTTCACGTGCTAGTTTCTTCCAAAACCAACGAAGCCTCTGGGCTCAAGTTCCAAATCTTGGAACATATGCCTTATGCCCGTCATGTATCACGAGCACCCATTGTCCAGGTACCATGACTGGTATCTCAACCGAGCTGCTAAGGATGTCTGCAACATAAATTACCTTATCCTTAGGTACCCACTTTCTGGGTCCTCTTTTGTTAGTACTCCCAGAATTTCTCACAACCTTGGGTTTTTGTGCAGAAGGATAATCAAGGGGAATTTTTGCATGATACTTAGGTTTCATAACTAAGTTCTTCTTTTGTGTCTATGCAGAACAATCAATCTCAGTTCCAGCAGGCGCGAAATGCTCATAGAGAGGTTTTAGTTTTACCTTCTGACTTTCATCGGGTTTTCCAGTTGTTGTACAACTTAGACCTTTCTTTCCATTTCTGCTAACTCCATAGATCATGGAAGCCATTTTTCGTATATCTATGCTTTTAGCCAGAAAGTACTGGAATAATTTGACATATCTAATTACATAATCAGTACCAAAAGCTTCTAAGATTATTTCTTCCTCAAGTTTTGAAATTTTACTTTTCAAAGCAGAGTTGTTACTTTCTAAAGAAAAAAATTGTTTAGGGAAGAAATATCCTTCTCAAGCTCACGACGAGTTTCAAAAGCAACTACTTGAGATTGTTTAAGGTCTTTGTACCTGCTCTGAAGACTTTGGTACTTTTCCAATATTTCAGAAAGACATGACTCTAAATCAGAACGAGATAATTTAGAAACTACCTCTTCAAAATCGGAGTTTAATTCTGATTCTGACAACACCTTGTCTACTGGTTCTTCAGAACCTTCTGGATCAATTGTAGTTGCCATCAATTCAACATTGTCTTATTCCTCATCAGAATCTTCTTCTTCTGATTTTGAGTCGTCCCATGTAGCCATAAGCCCTTTCTTGCGTTTAGATAACTTTTCTTGGGCCTTTTTCCCTTCTTCAGCTAGGACACTCATTCTTATAGTGGTCTGGCTCCTTGCACTCATAGTACATAACCACTTTACCAGAACCTTGTTTATTTTGTCTAGATGAAGAATAAGAACGACCATCCATCCTTCTAGCTCCTGTGAACTTCCCTTGTCCATTATGTCTATGCCTCTAGAGTCTGTTGACCCTCTTGGAAATCAAAGACAACTCATCATCATCTTCTGAGTCTTCATTAGAATCTTCTGATTCTTTCTCAACTTGATAAGCCCTTGTCTTCTCAGGCTTGGACTTCAAAGCAATAGATTCACCTCGCTTATGAGGTTCATGTTCTTCGAGTTCTATGTCATGGATTCTCAAAGAACTAACAAGTTCTTCAAGACTAATGATGTCCAAGTCCTTTGTAAACTTCAAGGAAATTACCATAGGTCTCCATTTTTTGGGGAGACTTATGATGATTTCCTTGACATGATCAGTTGTAGAATATCCTTTTTCCAGAACCTTGAGTCTTGCGACAAGCATCTAAAATCTTGAGAACATAGTCTCAACGGTTTTATCATCTTCTGTTTTAAATGCTTGACATTTCTATATTAAGGCCAAAGTCTTTGTATCTTTAACTTGAGCATTCCCTTCATGAGTCATTCTCAAGGAATCAAAAATAGACTTAGTAGAATCTGTGTCAGTTATCTTCTTATACACCGTATAAGAGATGGCATTAAGCAATATCGTTCTAGCCTTATGATGATTTTTGAAATCCTTCTTTTGTTGATTTGTCATAGCACTTCTTTCTATATTGTTTCCTTCAGCATTAATTGGGTGAACGTAGCCATCAACTACAAGATCCCAAAGATCAACATCATATCCAAGAAAGAAACTTTTGATTTTATCTTTCTAATAATCAAACTTGTCACCATCAAAGACAAGTGGTTTAGCGTTGTAGTGGTATCTCTCATTGTTGTTAGCAGCGATAACGTTGTTGTTAGTAGCGGCCATTGTTTCTCACACAAACTGGATCGGTACCAAACACGATAATGTGTTGATAAAAACTTTATCACAATCACAATCAGAGCTCTAATGACAATTAAAGGTGTGAAAAACACAAGAAGGGGGGGTTGAATTGGGTTTTAAAAACAAATTTTTTTAACACCTCAAAGACCCCACACAAAACTAAGATTAAGGAGATAAAAATACAAGTATTTTTATCTTGGTTTGCTTGAAATCAAATTTACTCCAGTCCATCCACCAAGGTGATTTTGCCTTATACCCAGGGACTTAATCCACTATAACCAAATATATTACATAACAAAGACAAAGATCAACTTTCTTTGTCTTCTCAAGGATCCGACTAAAACCTAGTCTCCTTATGGAAGTACAAACAAACATTTTGAATACAATTTTTTTGTGTGTTATAAGATGCTTCTACATAAGCAGATTTTACACAAATGAAATACAACAAATACTTAAAGAAAAATTGTGCACAAAGTTGATAGCTTTTTCACATAGAAAACACACTTGCCAATTTGTAGCAGTAGCGATAGCGTTAATATCCCTCTTTAAGTCTCCAAGTCCCATTTATAAAGAATAAGAAAGGTATCGTTGGAGGGCAATTAGGGAATATCAAAAGAGCAGCCGTCCACTAACGAATTAGTGACAGGTGTGAAGAATAGTATTGTCCTTCACCTACGTTTTCAGGTAGTGGAAAGAATATTTTTGATTCGTACCATGTACTATTTGATCACATATCTTTTGATCTTATCTTCAAATTCATTGGATTCTGATGAATAGTTAATGAAGCATGAAAAGAAGAAACACAAATCTGAAATCATAATCTTTAGAATCTTCAGTCAGAACCTTAACCATGTCACCGTCTGGCTTAAGATCTTCAGATTCTTTAGCTAAGTAACCAAACTTTAGAATCTTCTTTCAGAACCTTGACCACGTCAGTGTATGGCTTGAGATCTTCATAATCTTCAGTTAACTAACAAAATTTTAGAAGCTTGCCATTCTTCTTAGGCTTGATAACCAGAGTCACATCCAGAAGTAGAAGCAAAGAGAATATTGCAACAACAACATAACATATTTCCAAAACTTCTCAGGAGTGAATAAGTACAGAAGCAGAAAGAACATTGCAGCAACAACATGGCGTCTTTCAGAACTTCTCAGAGTGATACAACACAAAAGCGGAATTCAGAACAAATGTTCAGAAACTGATGAATGTGCACGTCATAAACTCAAAATCAGAACTGGTTGTTAAAGCTACACAACAACAAACCATTAGAGTACCAAAATTGTTCTCACACAAATACTACATTGTTATCATCAAAACTCAAGGTATAGATGCATAACCAAATCTTGTTCTACCAGCAAGAGGGTTTGGATGTGATAACCAAGACTGAATGGAACCAAGCTAGTATGATCAAGTTGTTGTGGGACCTTTGCAACAAAGGAGATAGTTTATGGATCAAATGGATTCATACTTACTATGTGGATTTGGATGATATTATGAATGTTCCAATCAAGTCCACTTTATCTTATATCGTAAAGAATATTCTAAAACAAAGAACTGTTATGCAAAACATGTAGGATTGGAAGGCAGTTATGCAGGATAAAAGGTTCAATACAAAGAAGTTTAACTATGGGATATTGGAACAAAAACAACAGGTCCAACAGAGGAAGTTGTTTTATGATAATTTTGCAAGGACTAGAGCATTGTTTGTAATGTGGCTACCTTGTCAAGATAGGTTGGAAACAAAGGCGAGGGCTTCTAAAGTTTGGTATGCTGAATAATGATATGTGCAATTTTTGTGACAGGGAAAAAAATCTGCAGCACCTTTTGTATGAATGCAGGGACATATCGCAGGTGTGGAGACAAGTTATGAATTGGCTATAGGTAGCTCATGACCCAAAAGAGTGGGATCATGAATTGATCTGGATGATGAATGCTATCAAATAGAAAAATTGGAGAGCCAAAGCCCTCAAGGAGGCATTTGTAGAGACAGTATATGAATGTTGGAAGTATAAAAATGATAAACTGTATAACAATAGTATTAGCAATATAAATATAGGACAAAAAGTAATAGATATTCTTGCTAATAGATTGTGGATAAAACCAAAGTTGCGCGAGTATGTTTCTCAAATGCTTGTGAGATATATGGTTTTTGTGTAGGAGCATAAGTGTTTATTTGTTGTGGGCTGGACCCTATGGGTTGCTTTGTACAAATTGTTTTTGGTTATATATAAATTCTTATTTCCAAAAATAAAAATTCATCAACAACATACAACTTTTATTACTAAAAACAAACAACTTTTATAAATAACAACAACATATTGTCCTAGAATGACATCCACAATGAAAGGAGGATGAAGCCGAAGTAAGAGCTACAAGCTTGTGTTAAATTTGAATGGATGTCATTATGTGTATTTCGCACAAGTTTGCAGAGCTCACTTTAGCTTCATCCTCGTTATATTTTTTCTTCATAGAAACACAAACCATTTGTGAACCACACTCATAGTATGGGGTTTCTTGAGATAATTTTTTTCATTCGCCTTCCCTACCTATAAGTTAAAATGTATTAGCATGACGTTGTAATTATAACATATGTAGAAAGCTCACTTCTATAATCCATATACTTCAATCTATAATATATAAACTATCATAAAATTCACTCATCTTAAGTTATATATGTCATATTAAGCTATTGAAACATAAAAAATTATACATAAACAACATAGTTCACTTTTTAGGTTATACATTCACTCATATTAAGTTAACTTCTAAAAACAGATTCGAAAACATAAGTTGTTGAGCAATGTAAAAACCTATATTATATATTGTGAAGACTTACCTGTAATGTAACTATTTCCTAATATTTGATGGAGCTAAATCATATTCCGTAAACTTTGATTCAACAAAGGTAATCATTCGAAGAAGATATGTTTGCTGCATGAGTTTGTGTGTTTCTATTTTGCATGTTAATGAAGAAAGGTTGTCGAAACGTTAATGTAGATTAAGATATATGAGAGAGACGAGTGAGAGATATGTTAGAGCTTTATTTTGAGAGAGACAAATGTTATGTACTGAAGCGAGATAACTTCGCTTACGGTTGATAATAAGAACCGTGATAAAATATTAGTACTTTATACCACAGTTGATAATATGAATCGTGATGAAATATAAGGACAGATTTTTTTTGTAACAAAAAAAATTAAAAATTGTTGGTGTTGGTGTTGGAATTCAAATTCTTACACTTGAGGTACATTTTACCACGGTTGTTAACATTGACCGTAGTGAAATATCTTTTAATAAATTGCAAAAATAAAAGACGCTCAAAAATGTGTTATTAGTACGGTTGATAAAACGACCGTAATAATACAGTGTTACGAAAGATATATTTTGTAGTAGTGAAAGTTGACTTTTAACTATGAAATTTTAAAAGCTTTCAGTCATTTATTTATTTCATTCTTGATTATTTGATTTCTTATTTATTTATTTTATCGGTTTAAGGTGTCTCTTACCTAATATAATATTTGGTATTTTGATTTACATTTGGTAGACAAACATTATTTGACTTGTGTACTTGTTGATGATGATAGTTTTTGTGTGGTTGGTCAAATAAATTTTTGTGAAACAATGTAGAAGTTTATGTATTCATAGTGAAAATTTTAGGTACTGACTAATCAAGCCCATCTGCATCATTAAAGGCAATTTGTTCAAATTTTTTTGTTCAAGGTCAAACGTCATAGTTGATCTTGAATGTCAGGTATATATATGAACCAAATATCTTGATAAAAGTTATTTTTTTATAATTCTTAAAAATATTATGATTTAACTTTAATACATTTCAATTTAGTTATTTTAGCCCAACCTTTTTAAGAACTTTAGTTAGAATTATAGCAATTACTAAACGGTTAAAATATACTACAAGTATTTATGGATACTCTAGATAAGAAAATACTTTGATGCTACTACAAAACTATTAGTGACCACGAATCATCCTTACTCCCGAATTTAAGAGATTAGAAATTAAGAACATATTAATAAAATAAGGCACCTTCATGTACTTGCTTACTAGGATATTGGGATAAGATCCTGATTGCATTTTAAAAGTGTCACATATTATGTCAGCAATGTGAATTGGCGTGCGCGCACATATTACAAGTTTGAAACAGAAGTAATTAAGACAATTAGATTATATATTAAAATCCCCTTATCCTCTCTTGTTGATGTGTGATGCCTTGTATGAATGGTATTATCTTTATAATCTCATGACGAATTAACAAAATCATTATAGTTGATCCCTCACGAAATAATTCACTAACAACTACTCGAAGCTTTTTATCCCTAGTCCTCCAGCGTAAGCATAATTAGGTGATGTATATAATGTTAATTCCATATGTCACTACTCAGGATCTCCTATCCTATTCAACCAGCGTAAGTAGAACAGATGCCCTAGGTCCAACACATAGGCTAAGGGTCAGTAATCCCTATGTGTCCAAAATCAGATTAACACGGTATCTAAAAAAAGCATTAAGATTAAGCAACAAATGAATAAAATTATAACTCGAAGGATTAATACAAAGTAAAATCAACATATAATGCTAACAAGATTGAATAAGGTTCATGATCACACAATCTAACCTAGAGAAGTTTAGCTACTCATAGTTAAAATTACAATGCCAATTGAATAATAAAGAAGAACAACATCAGAATTCCCTTAAAATATTGGTCTCCAATGGTTTCCAATGCTCTCAAAATAATTCTTTGATGCTGTAAAACTGTACTCCCAGTGCCAATTTAATAACCCTTGTGGAAGTGCAAAATTTCCCCTTTTAAAGGTGTCAGAATAGATCATAACACGTTAGGAAAAGGGCCAGGAAAGTGACCATCACGCGCGATGAAGCTTTTAATTTCCTATCGCGTGCGTGATGGTGTATGTGATTATTTTCGAAGCTTCACTTTTTTTTGCTAATTTTTCACTCAAAATTGCACTAAGACCACAATTTGCACACTTAGCTATTTGTCCTTCATTCATTGGCTGGTCCTTCTCATATTTTCTCGACTTTCACTTGTTTTGCTTTGATTCTTCGACTAAATACATGCAATAACGGGAAATCATCACAACCTCAAACTTGAATCATTGCTTATCCTCAAGTAACTCGCCTGTAACTGCATATTTCAACAGAAAACAAGTTGCGCAATAACAATCGAACATCACCAAATTAAATTTTTATTTTAACTGATCATGTTCTTACTTCCAACTTCTATCCAGTGAACTCGGAAAACATCCTCAACATTGATGAGTACTCAAGTTGTCTCTCAACTCACTATAACTCACTCACTAGATAGGATGATCACTCAATCAATATGCAATAAATTAATTAAGTTTAGCTTGATCATGTTCTAATAAAGTTCATCAAAGAAATCACAACACACGCATTACAGGTCTTTCCAGGTTGTAACTTGGCTTATGTTAGAGTAGGATATATTTAGGAAAGTAGGGTTAAACCTTTGGAGTTAGATTCCTAGTTCTCCTCAATTCATCATACCTCTTTGTTAGTACTAGAGATTTGTGATCCTTCTAAGAATGTCATTATTTTTCTTTTGTCATTTATTCATAATTTTTTTTAAGAAGCGTCTTTTTCACAACAAATTTTTGAAATTATGGATCATATCCTCTAGTACCCCAACCCCAAACTTAAAACGTTTCTCACTTCCAAGAGTAACCCCAAACTTAATCTTTTTCATGTATTTATGAACAAACTTTCCACCTAACTTCAAAGAGAGGGTGGAAAGAAATTTTTTTCCAAGTAAATAGCTAAGAATTTAAGGCTATGTTACCGAAAGAAAGACTTAGGATCAAAGTGTTTAGCAAAAGGATATTCTTATTACTACAGGATGGTTTAAAAAGTCTCAAAGTTATTAACAAAAAAATGCCTCAATGTGTGTTGATCAAACTTGATAACTTAATCAGAAATAAATCAAACTAGATAAAAAAATAATGCATGGATACACTCAAAAAGAAAGAAAAGTGCACAATGGAATTATTTGGCTCAAACCTTACCAAATGAGGTATTTGTAGGTTGATTACAAGTCCATCGATTCTTTTCTCATCATTCTCCTTCAAGTTACTAGTTGCTAATTTGATGATCAAGTCTCTTTTGGATCATCTGCTCAATGCTAGAGTTAAACTTGTAAATATGAAAAAACATAAACAACTACAAACTTATTTATTAAAGAAAATTAAGATCTTTCTAGAAACTTATGCTAGAGTAGCTACTTCCTCTTGATATGGTTCTTGAGTGGAAATAAAATAAATGCTGCAAACTAAAAACGGATTAAAAATTGATGGGTTGCCTCCCATCCAACGATTCTTTTACGTCAATAGCTTGACGCTCAATGATCAAAACACAACAGGTGGAAGGGATACCCTCACACCAATGAAAACTCCTTATTTCATCCTCTTGTGACCTTCACTACTGTAAGACCCCAATTTTGGTCCTAAGATCCCTCATGCTATCTCATCATATGGATTAGGTTTGGGATCACACCTTGGCATCCTCCTTACCCCTCATTCATTGGGTTTGCATTGGAAGAGATCACCAAGCACATTTTATTGTATCATATTTTTTTTTCATTATTTACTAACCAAAATGCTAAAAATACGTCTATGTATAGTTTACTTCTTTTGTAGGTAGTGTGCGTGTTCACATATGCTCCATCAAGCTCATATCTAGGGTTTGAGCCCCTAAATGCAAGGAGACTAATCAAGATATGTTTCATAATTCCTCTAGACATCATATATGGATCCCCATGATATTCACGTATCATTTTGATCAAGAAATCATCAAGAGCTTGAAGCGTGTTTGCCTTGGAAGCCCTAATTCATCTAGGTATCTTGTGTGACTTCCTTAGCAAGTTTCTTCATCATTTGATCAAATATTTCAAGGGATACTTCATATTAAATCATATTATGCATATATGATCCTCCATGAGTTCAATAGATCAAGAGAATTTCAAGTTTGCAAGTTGGTTCATGGTGGTTGACAGGAGAAAGTCAACTAGTCAAAACTGGGGTTCCTTAGACCCTATCGCCTAACTTTTTGTCATATGAAAATTATTCCAAGAGAAACTTTACTCCTTATGATGTTACAAACAACTTTCATGTTTAGGTAAAGAGCTAGTTTTTCTTGGAAAGTCATTTTGTATGGTGAAAGATTATAGGTCATTTTGTTTGAACCCTAGTTAGGAGGTCAACTTCCAAGGACCATAACTTGCTCAATTTTTATGAGATGAAAGCCATTAAAGTTTAATGATCGAATTCAAGATGTCCTATCCAACTTCTATTATTTTAAGAAATTCAAATTCAACTTGCAAATGCATGTGCCAAGAGGAAACATTATAGGTCATTTTGGGCAATTACCATTGAACAAGTGATTTTCCTCAACTTCTAAAATGCAGAACTCTTTCATGCCAAATCCAAATAAGGTCAAATTTATGACCAAATTGAATATGTTTGAGATATATACAACTTTTATTAAGGAACGTTTTCCATTTGAAACCCATAACAAACGTTATTCAAGGTGGAAGAAATGAACATTTGACTTAGTACTTAGAAAAATTTCAAATATGGTTGATTTTCCAAACTTCCACCTCAAAATTCATCATGATCCAAGATTCAAATGGAAAAGTTTTCAACATGAAAGTTGTTCCCCTTGATCTAATCTTTCCAAAGAAGTCCAAGATCATCTCATTTGACCAAGAATTGGAGGATGTGCGCATGGGTTCCTTTCAAAGGTTCATTTGGATGAAATTCACATTCATATTTCAATCTCCATTGCATGATCACATGACATGATTTTAGCATTGCACATGAGGGATTTTGTACCTGATCACATCATTTCATGGGCCTATCACACGCCCATGAAAGCATGCAATTGAATTGCTATTTTTGGTCAATTTTGGAAATGTGTAAAAAGCAATTGCCTTGCCTATGAATAAGACCCTCATTGCTCAGAATTAAGGACACCTTGCCCAAGATTTGAACCTGCAATCCAAACCCTCACGATTAAAGGATAATCTTGAAGGTTTTCATTTGAAAATCGAGTTTCAAATCTCCTTCTGTTTTGAGATTGAAACTCCAAGAGTCCAAGGCTATCCTTGATCCAATTCAACTCCTACAAGCTCCTGAAGTCAAGCCAAGGCCAATTGGAAGCAAGATCAAGCAAGTTTGAAGCTCACTCGAAGGTGGTTTTCCAGAATTTTCATCTCTTCGATTCTCTCTCAATTCTTCACCGTTCTTTATGATTTTTTGTTGGCTGAAGTCCTACCAATGTAGGCAACAAGATTGAGTTGCTTTGAGGTCAAACCGAAGCAACTCAGTTCATGATCCTCAAAATTCAAATCACTGTATCTTTTTATATACTTGGAATTGGAGAAAATTGAGGCCAGATTCGTGATCTTGAGAATTTTCTCTTTGAAATAGTGTCTTTGTTTTTCATTTTCCATTGAGATGAAGTTGGACCCGTCCGGTGGAGGTCACCGGAGAAGATGATCGGAGCCCTAGCTCCGGTGGTGTGTTGGCACACCTCATGGCCATCTAATCATGATTGGATGTTATAATTTGGACCGTTGCATTTGATTACCACGCGTACAACAAGCTGACTTAAGTCCACCATGGAACGGGCATGTGTGGCCATCAAATCTACCACCTCAATTAATGAGGGAGATCTGATGGCCCTTGGTTTTTCTATTTTTATTTTAATTTCTGATTTTATGTTTAATCCTTTTATTTTGTTTAATACATATTAATTTTATTTTTAATCCAAAAAATATGGGACTTTCACCAAAAATCTTTAAATATTTTTATCTTTCATATTCTGAATTAAAATTATTTATTGGATTATTTTGATATTTTTCATGAATTAAATGTTTTTGTCCATATTTTTAATTGTTTAAAAATACTTCTGACTTTTTAAAAATCATGAAATTTTTTGTATAAGGTATTTTGACCTTGTTTGACCTAGGATAAATCTCTTGGTCATTTATTTGGTGTTTTGAAGAGATTTTAGGTTTTGACCAAATTAAATTGTATTTTAATTCATTTTTAAATTGATTTTTAATTGATTAAATGTGTAAAAATTATGTTGAGTCATTTTTATGGTCATGTGATGTTTGACTATTTGTTTGGGCATTGGTCAAGGTTGATTTAACTTTTATTGGATCAAAACTATTGGATTTAGGGGATTGATGAAATGTACATTTCATCTCCCAAAATGAATGGATGGTTTTGATTTGATAAAATCCTCCTTGATCAATTTATGTTTCTATCTTCCCCTCCCTCTTCATCTTCATCCTTATTCTTTCCCATTCCCTCATTTGACCAATGAAATCTCTAATTTCTTAAGGCTAATTGGTTCATCAATGACCTTGTGTCAGATGAACCAATACAAGTATGACTGAGATAGGTCCATCCCTCTTGATCTTTTCTTTTAGTGTGGTATGTTTTAGGGGTTTGGTTATTCATGCCAAATCTCTAACATGCATTAACACCTAAATTTTTATTGCCCGACATAGTTGTGACTTTTACATAAGTCCAATTACAATTTCTTAACATAGAGCAAAATTTGACCCTAATGGCATAGCATTCTAGTAAGTGAGATTGTAAGTCTCCCATTTTTCATGGCATTGTGTGGAAACTTGACCTTTTTTCCTTTCATGAGAGCTAGTGGCATACTTACTGAATTATCCAAGTTGGAGCCCTTCTCATGGAAGATGTCTTTGTTTAAGGATTCATACTTGTGAATGGATGGTTGAGTGTTCTCCAAAGAATGACTTAATCAATAAAAAAATACCACTAACATTTGACTAACTTTTGACTGACATTTGACTAACTCTTGTTAATATTGCTTTACTCTCAAGTCATTTACTTTATGCAATTTAAATTTCAGTCATTTATCATTCATTGTCATTTACATTCCGTTTAACTTGTTTATGTTTATGTCATTTGAGCCATATCTTGTGATTGTATATATTGTTTGTGCATTTTGATTTTGTTTGTTGTCTTAGGACCTTAAAATACTTAATAATAACAAAAACCCTAAAAAATGTTCGGTGGACTGTTGATCTTGATCTGAACTATTGGACTTAGGATTAGGCAACATTCCCTGTGCAAAAAGGACTTAGCCAATGCCAACATTTTGAGACCAAGCTATTGCAAATTGAGCCTTCATCTGGTGCAAGCCTTATACTTTGTTTGAATTCATCTGCTACTTTGTCTTGGTGATAATTGTTATTTTGATCTTGTGTCTGATGCTTTGTTCTGAGTTGATCAAGGAATATTCCATCTGATACATGAGAAGACAAAGAAGACTACTAGCTATGGGGATTGCTTGCTTGGATGTGGCTATCTTTATTTGATGCCTTGATCCTTAAAATGTTTGGATATTGCTAATTTCTCATTGATTATTGCTTGATTCAAATTCAAAAGGGAAAGTGGGTTTTCTATATGACATTCTTGTTTGTTAGATTGCATTCCATTGGTCAGATCTTTTCAACTCTTAACCTTTAATTTATGCTTAGGGTAGCCTCTTCATCTCCCATCCACTTATTAAATTTCAAAATCTCTCCCCCTTTTCAGAAAACTTTCTTTGCCTGTGATTTCAAACTTAGACTTTATTTTAATGATTAAAAACGTTGGCCTTATGCCAATGAATTTTTAAACCTTTTTCTTAAATCAAATTTGTAAATAAACTTAATTATATTGATTTGAAATTTAAAAAGACAAAAAGAATTAACAACCCCATTCAAGTTTTTTGGCCCCTTGGTGCCTTTTCATTTAAACTTTTGTTAAAAGCAATTCACCAACTTTGAAATTGTTACCACGAACTACGAGGTTTTGTTCCCTCATTTTTCTATTGGTACGTAGGCACAAGTCCGAAGGTCTTGTCAAACACAAAAATATAATCAATGAATTCTTTTCTCATTCCCACACTCTATTTTTTCTAAAACATCATTTATACTAAAAAAACACATGCACACATAAAAAAGGCTCCCTAGGAGTACCTAGGACACTTTGGGTGGTAACACCTTCCCTTTGTGTAACCAACCCCCTTACCTGTAATCTCTGGAATTTTATTAGTTTTGATTTGAAAACTTATTATCTTTGGGTTTTGTTCGTACTTTTCCATTTTCCTTTGGAAACAATAAAAGCGTGGTGGCGACTCTGGTTTTATTAACGTCAAGTTTACCCATAGCTTGATGGTCATGAATTTACCGCTACAAAAATTAAGTGGCAACTCTGTTGGGGAGTATTCCTCAGTGGGTTTAGCCTACTTTTTTATGTGTATATATTTGTATATTTGATGTTTGTAAATTTGTTTGTGTGATATAATATGTCTGTTGTGCTTGGTGATCTCTGGGTGGTGAGATAAGTTCTAAATCGAACTTGAGTGCAATTAGATAGGAGGATGGTATAATCATGTTCAACTTGTGTGGAGTAGTCCTTAGCAAGTTGGCTTGAGACCCATCTACTCAGTGGAGACCCATTTGGAGTTACTAATGTCACACAAGTCATTTGTGGTTAGGCATTACTTTCTCTGATTTGGGGTCCGAGAAGCTGAGGACCGTAGAACATTTAAATCAACTTGGCCTATTTAGGACGTGGTGCGAAGGTTGTTCAGGTATATACCTAATAATAGTTGTTACGCGATACTAGACTCAGAGGAGTCAGTCATCCTAACCTATAATATCTGATAGATGGGATTAAGACTCTGGGAACTTTTTAGAACATAATCTACAGGTTTTTATCCTTAGTACACTCCTTTGGGATGGTTCTTAACCTGACTCCATGCTCGTGACTCACAACAAACCCTTTGATTCTTGGTTGATCTGATCAAGTCTTATCAATATCAATGGAGATTGGGTGTTGATAAGGTGAAAACCATAATCCACCAAAATGGATGATTGATCTTGATGACTTGATCCATCCCTTGACCTTTGTTTGTGTTTGCCTTATGTGTGATCCCATTTTTGTGATTGTTGTATTCATGCATACATGTGCATCATAACATTCATCACAGAAAATAAATATCAAGGAAACTGAGGTCTCATTTACAAATATTTTCAGACCATGGATTGTGGACGAAGGAACACTAAAAAGTACGGTCTCAGATGTCCTAATTTGAAAGAGCTAAGGAAGTTGTCATCCTTTGTATTAGATCCCTTGGACTTCAAGCAACGTCATATGAAACTTTTATCTGTGTTATCTGCTGATATGGTTGAAGGACTTCTGAGTGTTTTGGTTCAGTTTTATGATCCTCTCTACCGGTGCTTCGTTTTTCCTGATTATCAGCTTGTTCCTATGTTAGAGGAGTACGCCCATCTCTTGGGAATACCCATATCTGCAAAGTTCCCTTTGGTGGATTGGAGGAGATTCCCAGATCTCATATCATAGTTGAAGCTCTTCATCTGAAGAAATCTGAGATTGATACTCATTTGGTGAAAAAAAGAGGTATTCTTGGGTTGACTTTCGTGTTCCTCATTGGTAAGGCTACTGTCTTTGCTCAAGTCGGTAGTATGGATGCTTTTGAAGCCATCTTTGTTTTGCTCATCTATGGTATAGCTTTGTTCCCTAACATTGATGGTTTTGTTGATGTTAACGCCATTATAATCTTCTTGATTGGGAATCATGTTCCTACTCTGTTGGGTGACATGTATTTCTCTTTGCATTTGAGTAATTCTAAAGGTGGTGGAACTACTGTATGCTATGTTCCTCTTCTGTACAAGTGGTTTATTTCGCACTTGCCTCAGACGCTTGCTTTCTTGGAGAACCAACAATGTCTATAGTGGTCCTAGAGACTTATGTCTCTCACTAATTATGATATTATTTGGTATGATTCTGTATTGGGTAGCTTGGATATTATTGAGAGTGTGGTGAGTTCTCTAACGTGCCTCTCATTGGTACACAAGGAGGAATCAACTACAACCCTGCTTTGACTCATCGTCAACTTGGGTTCCCCTTGAGAGATAAACCTAATAACACTCACTTAGAAGGTGTTTTCTATCAAGAGGGTAAAGATCCCCAACATTTAAAGTAGAGGATGATACATGTGTGGCATAATGTATATAGGAAAGGAAGATCCGAGCTTAGTCTGTGCAACTGTACTTTTGGAAGCTTACACTATTTGGGTGAAGAAAAGAGATGTGGAGATGAAAATGTTATATGCTTGTGAAGACCTATGTCTTTGGTTGTGGATGAGCCATCAACTCTCCATAACCAAGATGTATAGGAGTTGGAAGACGCACTCATCAAGATGAAGCAAGAAAGAGATATGTGGGAAGAGCAGTTCCATGCTTTGAGTCGAAAGCATGAAGAGTTGCAGCTTGAGTCGAAAGACAAAGATGCGCTTATTAAGATTCTGGAAGACCGGGCAGTGAAGAGACAGAGAGAGTCAGAGGGTTTATCTTCCTCTAGCATGCCTCAGCCTTCCGGTGCTTGGAAGAAGATTGTTGATCAGCTTGTTTTTGAGAAGGCTCAGATGAAGACATCCTTTGAGTATGAGATTCGATGCATCCGAAAGAAGTACGCACCCATAACCAGATCATCTGATACAGTTGCTAAGGGATCCTTAGGATGATTAGTTTCCTTTTCTCTTGTATTTGTGCTTTGGTCTCTGAAATGGTACTCAATGTAATCCTTCCAAATTTTATGAATAAAAAGAGATTATTGTGGTCAATCAAATTGTTACTATTGTTATTATTTAAATATATATTTGCAAATTGGACTTCATATGTTCCTTGAAATTAAAAACAATAAGAAAAATTGCATTTCATGCATCATGTGCATAACAGGTTTTCTTCCGCCAAATGTCTTATCAATTATTCTTTTGTGCTTCATCCAAGCTGACTCACCGATACAATACTCGTACTAGTCAACCAAGGATCATGGAACATCTATAGCAAGAAAATAGAGAGCTGAAGGATGAGATTTTCAGGTTAACAGCGCTGATGGAATATGTCATTCCTGCACATAACCAATCTTCACCAACTCCTGCAACTCCTCCCTAGAGGATTGTCATTTCTGAGGTTTCCATCTCAACTATTCCAGTTGTTACTTCTAGTCAATCCGGTCCTTCCATGCCTGCTGGATTCCCTTAGGGGATGCCATCCAACTTTATGCCTGAAGGGTATGCGCCTACCTTTGTCTCTCTGCCGACATCTAGCCCGGTCATGTCAGTGCCACCTCCTGTTGTTCACACTCTTCCTCGTGTTGAGGACACTATCTACCATTCTGAGCCATCTGAAGGTCCAGACGTGTATGACAAGATGAACGAGATGAAAGATCAGTTCCTCGAGCTGCGCAAAGAGTTAAACACTTTAAGAGGAAAAGATTTGTTTGGGAAGAGTGCTATCGAGCTCTGCCTGGTCCCCAATGTCAAAATCCCGATGAAGTTCAAGGTCCCCGACTTTGAAAAGTATAAAGGGAACATTTGTCCGCTAAGCCATCTTGTGATGTATGCCAGAAAAATGTCAACTCAAACTGATAATGATCAGTTGCTGATTCACTATTTCTAAGACAGTTTGACTAGAGTTGCTTTGAGGTGGTATATGGGTTTGAACAGTGCAAGCGTTCATACTTTCAACGACTTAGGTATGGCCTTTGTTAAGCGGTACAAGTACGATATGGATATGGCACCCAATAGAGACCAACTGAGGTCTATGTCTTAGAAGGATAAAGAGACGTTCAAATAGTATGCCCAGAGATGGAGGGAGTTGGCTTCCCAGATTAGTCCGCCCTTGGAAGAGAAAGAAATGACGAAGATCTTCCTGAAGACGTTGAGTTCGTTATATTACAAACGCATGATTGCAAGTGCCCCAAATGATTTTACCGAAATGGTAAATATGGGGATGAGGCTAGAAGAAGGAGTCCGGGAAGGACGTCTGTCTAAAGAAGAAGCATCGTCTAGCAAGAAGTATGGTGGGATTTTCTCCAAGAGGAAGGAGGGAGAAACTAATTTAGTATCTGTGGGGAGGCAGAGGAGGCCTCAGGTCAGAAAGAGTTCCCAACCTCGTCAACATCAACATCAAGTTTTATCAGTGATTCTTGTATTTTCCAACAATTCCAACAATCAATCAATTTCGGTTCATCAACAACAACGTCAACAACAACCACAACAAAGAACCAACTACAACAACAACAACAATAACCATCAAAGCTTTGAGAGGAAGAAGGTCTCCTTTTACCCTATTCCTATGTCATATGCAGAATTATACCCATCCTTGGTTCTCAAGAACCTCATCCAACCAAGAAATCCTCCACAGGTTCAAACCAGACCTTCATTGTGCCTTTCACCAGGGAGCCCCTGGCCATGACATAGAGAACGGATATTCGTTGAAGTATGAAGTGCAAAAGCTTGTAAGAGTGGGATGGTGTCCTTTGAGGATAGAGCGCCTAATGTGAAAGTTAATCCTTTGCCTGCTCATGGTAACGCTTCTGTCAATATGGCATATGGTTGTCCTGGTGAGTTCAAGGTTTATGATGATCGCATATCAGACAACCTTTGGTGTCAATTCATAAATATATCTATTTGGTTCGTGAGTGTGAGCATGACCATGATGGTTGTGTGATTTGTAGTGTGAACCCTCGTGGGTGTGTTATTGTCAAGAGAGATATTCAGAGGTTGATGGATGAAGGACTTATTCAGATTTGCTAGTCAAGAGATATAGATAATGTGAATGTGATTGTACCAGTATTCAAGACCTCTGAGCGGGTAGTTATCCAGTTTGATAGCAGCAACAACAACAATGTTAACATATCGGTATCGCCATTGGTCATACGGTTAGTGGGCCCTATTCTGTATGCATCTGATAAAGTTGTGCCCTATCAATACAACACCACAATGATAGAAAATGGTCAAGAGGTTCCTCTACCGGTTGCAGACTCCATGGTGAATATTGTTGATATTGCGAAGGTGATTCGTAGTGGTCGTGCATTCGGTCTGGTATTTCTGAAAGAAGTAGAAGATCTTTCAGCAAGTAAGAAGGCAGAGATTCTAGTAGCGAATCCAATTAGTACTTCAGTGTGTCAGTATGGTGAATCCAGCAAACTGAAGGCTAACGATAATGATAAAGTTTTGAAATTGATCAAAAGAAGTAAGTTCAATGTTCTGGAACAGCTCCTCCAGACTCCACCAAAAATCTCTGTGTTGTCACTGTTGATGAATTCTGAAGCATATAGGGAGGCATTGCAGAAAGTGCTCGAGCAGGCTTATGTTGAGCATGATGTGACTGTGGATCAGTCTGACCATATTGTTGCCAATATTACTTCTTGCAATAATCTGAGCTTTTGTGATGAGGAGCTTCGTGAGGAAGGTAGAAATCATAATTTAGTGTTGCATACTTCGATAAACTATAAGGATGACGTTATGTCCAATGTGTTCGTTGACACTGGTTCGTCTTTGAATATGCTTCCAAAATCAACTTTGTCAAGACTTTCTTACCAAGGTGCCCCAATGAGATATAGTGGCGTGATTGTTAAAGCATTCGGCGGTTCTCGAAAAGCTGTCATAGATGAAGTGGACCTTCTAGTTAAGATATGTCCGAGTGATTTCCAGATTACTTTCCAGGTAATGGATATCCACCCGGCCTACAGTTTCTTGTTGGGACGGCCATGGATTCATGAAGCAGAAGCTGTGACATCTACTCTACACCAAAAGATGAAATTTGTGAAGAACGACAAGCTCGTCGTTGTTGGTGGAGAGAAGGCATTGTTGGTGAGTCATTTGTCATCTTTTACATATGTTGAAGTTGAGGAGGAGGTTGGAACGTCGTTCCAAGCCATGTCTATTATTGAGGAGAAGAAAATTTGGGCACCCATATCTTCTTTAAGAGATGCACAAAAGGCTATTGAGGATGGCAACATTGATCAATGGGGTCGTATGGTAGAGATTATAGAGAATAAGAATAGGGTTGGATTGGGATTTCAACCAGGGCCGTTCAACGTCAGAACTGAAGTTATGCAACCAAGTTTCCACAGTGGAGGGTTCATTCATAGGAATGATCAACACTCAGCTGCCGTGATTGAAGACAGTGATGATGAAGATGAAGCTTGCGCCAACTTTGTGATGCATTGCCAGACTTGCAACAATTGGGTTGTTGTTGATGTTTCTACGATTATTCATCGCTCTAAGTATTTTTTTTTTCATTTTTTAAGAAAAATCATTCTCCTATACCTAAGGGGGAAATGAACATTTTTGGGCACTTATATTATTATCATCAATAAAATAAAATTTTATTCATCCACATCCATGATGTTTTATTTTTACTTTTTGCTTTTCTGAAAATGGTAATCACAAAAAACATAAGTAATTAATAATATTCCAACTACATAATACTTGATCGCACTCCACTTCTCTAAAATCAAAATATCAAATCACTATGCAGGTTGGTTCTCAAACCCATTGAATACAATGATCCTACTCCCTCTCCAAACTTTGATTTCCCTGTGTTCGAAGTTGAGGAAGAAAATGATGATGAAGGAGTATCTGATGAATTATCTCGTTTACTTGGGCACGAGGAAAAAGTCATTCAGACATTTGAAGAGCAGATTGAATTAGTCAACTTGGGTTCCGAGGATGATGTGAAGGAAGACATGATTGGGTCTCAACTGTGTCAAGAAGCTAAGGGGTTGATTGATCTTCTTCGATAATATTCCGATGTGTTTGCTTGGTCCTATCAAGACATGTTTGGTTTGGATTATGAGATTGTGGAGCAGAGATTGTCGTTGAATCCAGAATGCCCGCCAGTCAAACAGAAGTTGAGAAGGACTCATCTTGATATGGCAATTAAGATCAAAGAAGAAGTGTATAAGCAAATTGATGTTGGTTTTCTTATTACCTCCAAATATCCGTAATGGATGGCCAATATTGTTCATGTTCCTAAGAAAGATGGAAAAGTCCGCATGTGTGTTGATTATAGAGATTTAAACAAAGCTAGTCTGAAAGATGATTTTGCTCTCTCACACATTGATATGTTGGTAGACAATACAACTAAATTCAAAGTCTTTTTGTTTATGGACGGATTTTTCGTTTATAATCAGATCAAGATGGAACTTGAAGATATGGAGAAGACCACATTCATTACACCCTGGGGAACATTCTGTTATAGAGTGATGCCTTTCGGTTTAAAGAATGTTGGTGCAACGTACCAGAGAGCTATGACCACTCTTTTTCATGATATGATGCATAAAGAGATCAAAGTTTATGTTGATGATATGTTTCCCAAATCAAGTTATGAAGAAGAACATGTTGAGCATTTGTTGAAGTTATTCCAGCTTTTGAGAAAACATAAACTCCGCTTGAATCCTAATAAGTGTACTTTTGGTGTTCGCTCTGGTAAGTTGTTGGGCTTTATTATCAGCGAGAAAGGTATTGAAGTTGATCCCGCCAAGGTCAAAGCAATACAAGAAATGCTTGTGCCCAAAACTGAGAAGCAAGTCAGAGGATTTCTCATCCGCTTGAATTATATCTCAAGATTTATATCGCATATGACTACCACATGTGCGCCAATTTTCAAGCTTCTTCAGAAAGATCAGTCTTATGATTGGACCGAAGATTTCCAGAAAGCTTTTAATAGTATCAAAGAGTATCTGCTAGAACCTTTGATTCTGTCTCCATCTATTAAAGGAAAACCATTAATCATGTATCTGACTATGCTTGACGAGAGTATGAGTTGTGTTCTTGGTCAGCAAGATGAGTCTGGAAAGAAAAAGTATGTAATTTACTACCTCAATAAGAAATTCACCGACTGTGAGACTCGGTATTCTGTGCTTGAAAAGACATGATGCGCATTGGCTTGGGCTACTAAGCGTCTGCGCCAGTATATGTTGAATCATACTACATGGTTAATATCCAAAATAGATCCAATTAAGTACATTTTTGAGAAGCCTGCTCTAACTAGAAGGGTTGCCCGTTGGCAGATGTTATTATCCGAGTATGATATTGAATACCGATCTCAAAAAGCTATCAAACGCAGTGTCTTGGTTGACCATTTGGCTCACCAACCGATTGAAGATTATCAGTCAGTACAGTATGATTTTCCTGATGAAGAGATTTTGTACGTGATGATGAAAGATTGTGATGAATCATTGCTTAAAGAAGGGCTAGAATCTAGTTCCCGTTGGGGCATGGTATTTGATGGAGTTGTTAATTCGTATGGTAATGGCATTGGGGCAGTAATTATTACTCCTCAAGGCACTCATTTTCCATTTACAGCTAGATTAACTTTCAAGTGTACAAATAATATGGCTGAATATAAAGCTTGCATTATGGGGCTTGAAGAGGCCATTAATATCATAATAAAATATCTTGACATCTATGGAGATTCAGCTTTGGTTGTGAATCGGATCAAAGGTGAATGGGAGATGAATCAACCCGGTTTGGTACCATATAGAGATTATGCGAGGAGGATTTCAACTTTCTTTACAAAGATTGAGTTTCATCATATCCCTCAAGATGAAAATTAGATGGCAGATGCTCTTGCAAAGTTGGCTTCAATGATTATGGTGAAATTTTGGAATGAAGTTCCCAATTTGACTGTGATGCGTCTTGATAGGCCAGCTCATGTGTTTGTTGTCGAAGAAGTCAAAGATGAAAAGCCGCGGTATTTTGATATCAAGTGTTTCCTCCAAAGTCAGATTTACCCGTCTGGGGCATCTTTGAAAGATAAGACAACTTTGAGAAGATTAGCTGGAAACTTCTACCTGAATGGTGATGTACTTTATAAGAGAAACTTTGATATGGTTCTGCTCAAATGCATGGATAGACACGAAGCAAACTTATTGATGACTGGAGTCCATGAAGGTTCCTTTAGTACTCATTCCAATGGACATGCTATGGCAAAGAAGATGTTAAGAGCATGTTACTATTGGCTGACAAATTTACGCAGATAAGATCCATGTTCCTCCGAAATTGTTGAATGTCATTTCCTCTTCATGGCCCTTATCCATGTGGGGAATTGATATGATTGGTATGATTGATCCTAAAGCTTTGAATGGACATCGTTTCATTTTGGTGGCTCTTGACTACTTCACCAAGTGGGTTGAAGCGGCATCGTATGCGAATGTAACCAAGCAACTTATTGTGAGGTTTATCAAGAATCAGATTATATACCGTTATGGTGTGCCAATTAAGATCATTATTGATAACGGATCTAACTTGAATAATAATATGGTGGAATCTCTTTGCAATGACTTCAAGATTGCACATCATAATTCTTCTCCCTATAGACCCAAGAGGAATGGAACTTTTGAAGTTGCAAATACGAACATCAAGAATATCATTCAGAAGATGGTTGTGACGTACAAAGATTAGCATAAGATGCTCCCATTTGCTTTGCATGGGTACTGTATATCCATCTGCATTCAACAGGGGAAACCCCTTTCTCTCTTGTTTATGGCATGGATGTTGTGCTCCTCGTGGAGGTTGAGATCCCATCATTTTGTGTCTTGATGGAAGCCAAGTTGGCAGAAGCTGAATGGTGTCAGACCAGATATGATCAGTTGAATTTAATATAAGAGAAGAGATTGACTGTCATGTGTCATGGTCAGTTATATCAGTAGAGAATGAAGAAGGCATTTGATAAGAAGGTCAAGCCTCGTGTGTTTAAACAAGGTGACCTCGTGCCCAAGAAGATTTTATCTTTCAAACCTGATGCTAGGGGCAAATGGACTCCTAATTATGAAAGCCCATATATTGTGAAGGGAGCCTTTTCAAGTGGTGCTTTGATTCTTACAACTATGGATGCTGAAGAGTTCACTCGGCTTGTGAATGTCGATGCAGTCAATAAATACTTCGCCTAAAAAAGAAAAGAACAACTCGCTAAGTTGAAAACCTGAAAGGGCGACTTAGTCAAAAATGAGCGTCTCGGTGGATTGAAAACCCGAAAGGGCGATCTAGGCAAAAGTTAGAGACATAAAACAGATAATTTATCCCGATAGATTGAGTACCCCACCTTGGGTAAATCTAGGAAAAGTTAGGGATTATGGCAAGTAACTGCATTCGGTTGGTCCTAATCATGAGGGCAGTTTTGAGGGAGTCATTTTGGGTCTGATTCATCACTCTCAACCGAAGCCAAAAGCACAGTGGGTATTGAAGTTGGTAGGAAGAGTAGTGATCATTGTATTTAATGTAGCCCTTTTCCATGTAAATTCCATTTTTCAACTTTTGTAAAGATCTATGGAGTCTTGTCATTTACAGACTACCATTCTATTAAATAAAGTTGAGCTTTTTATCCAATTGTTTCTACTCTTATTTATTTATTCTAAATAAAATTAAATTTTTATGATAATTATTTTGAAATAAATTAATGAATAAAAATTATTTTTCTTAAAAAATTAATTAAAACAATTACTTTAAGAACAATCGATTTCAACAAGGAATATCAACAGCGGTCTGAGAACAGGTAAGTCTTGACGTGCGAAGCCTTATTGGTCTTCTCCAAGCAATTGGTTTAGTCATTTTTCCCCAACAGTTCATCAGGTATCCCCGGCTGAATTATAGGTTCACATCCCCAGTAGAGTTGAGCTGATGATCAGTCCCGATACTCCTCTTGATATCCTCCAGTTTGTGACTTCAGAGATCCAGAACCTTTATTTGGTTTCCATTCGCATATTTGTGATGCATAACTTTGCCAGTTCATCAGATCCGGTTATCTTTTCCTTGGAATTGGTTTATTTCGCAATTTTCCTAAGGGAATTTGATGATTTTTTGAGGGGTGCAACGATCTTGGTCACAACATCCTCAGTATTTTTTGCTTAGATCCCCGTGCAGAGTTTTACCTCTTATATTCCCTGACAGAGTTTGTATTCTGATATTGAAGATCCCTCGTCCTCGGCGGTTTTGAATTTTGAGTAGTATTTTGGTTTGGTCCTCTGCAGGGTTGTCTCCCATTTGATATGGTGTTGACCTAAAATTCCCCCGCAGAGTTGACAATTTGGATCCTCAGCAAATCTTTTCTCTCTCTCCCCAGCCAGGGTTGAGTTATTCAGAGCTAGATGACTTATGTTCATCCCCAATTTTCTCTAGTTGATGTTTCCATCCTGTTGAGATTAGCCGAGTAGTGCAACAATGTTTCAAATCTGTAATATGTGTATCCTTTGTGTTGTTTCGTCAGCATAATTATAATCATATACATACATATTCATACATAAAACATAACATCATACATTTCATTATGCATTTTTATTGCATTTGATTCCTTTATTCTGATCATCTGCTACGGTGATATTATTTCCCCATGCAGGTTTGATGCGTCTGTCTTCCTTCAATTGTAGAGTGTCATCCCCTTAAGAAGAAAGAGTTTAACCTTTCTTATTCCCCACTGAGTTATTTTCCTCGTGGATGATCATTATTTCAGTTTCCTCCCATGTTAATTATCTAGATGGAACCACTCCCCTTGAGTTATATCATTGGGTTGAGTCTTTGTTTGACCGTTTCTTTCTAGTTACTACCTAGATAGATATTCTTGGTCCCTTTGAGAGTCTGTTACCCAGTAACTGGTAATATTCTTCTCGATTTTTGAGTACTTTACTTTTTCCCAATACCCGGTAAAAGTAACCTACTTCCTTTATTTTTCCCAGCGGATTTGTTTTCACGTTTCCCCAGGCAGTATATTCTTGATATGTTCATCCTAACCGGTGAGGGATATTCTCTTTATGGTTTTCTACCAAGTAAAAAGATAGTTGTAATCCCTACTTTCATTCCTCAGAGAGTTAATCCTTAATATGTTCATTTTAATCGATGACAGATTTTCTCCTCTTTGCGGTCTTCTACCCAGTAACCAGTAGATATAAATCCTACTTTTTCCTTTGAGTTATCCTTGATATGTTCATCCTAACCAGTGATGGATATTCTCTCTTTGGTATTCTATCCAGTAACCAATAGATATAATTCCTATTTTTCTCTGGCAGTCTATCCTTGATATGTTCATCTTAACCGATGACGAATATTCTTCCTTTGAGTCTATCCTTGACATGTTCACTTTAACTGGTGACAGCTATTCTCTCTTTGGTCTTCTACCCAGTAACCAGTAGTTGTAAATCATATTTGATCATTTTCCCCGCAGGCTATTCTTACCTAGTAATCGGTAACAAATACACCTCTTTTTCCTTAGTGAGTCATCCTTGATATGTTTACCCTAACCGGTAACGGATGTTCCTCTGTCAGAGTATATTATCTTCCTACCCAGTAATTAGTAATAGATGATATATTTCTGGTACTCCTGTGTTGAAGATCATTCTTCCCTAATTTAGTTTGATTCAGGTATTTCAGCTTTGTTCTGATCTACCCATTTCCCCGATATCTTGTTCCCCTATCCCCAATCGGGTCCTTCCATTAATTTATTTTCATGGAAATTCCCCTCGTGTCTCCAGCAGTTTTCAAGTTGTAGCTTGGCCTACGCATAGCGTTTATTCCCCGGAGTCTCCGTCTCCCTAGTCAGTGTTCCTTATGGAATGCATTATGCTCCTGTGGACTTTCAGTCTCTCCAGATTCTTTTCCTTTGTGGCAATATTTTCCCCACAGAGATTATTTTTAACATTCCATATCATATGCATCATGAGGTCTCTTAGGGACCAAAATTTGTTTCTAGATATTGTTATTTAAGTCCATTCTACTGAGTTGATACGAAGATTTTAACCTTCACATCCTCAGTCAGAATGTCCTTAAATAGGGGCAGCTGTAAGACCTTAATTTTGATCTTAAGATCCCTCATGCTATCTCATCATATGCATTAGCTTTGGGATCACACCTTGGTATCCTCTTTACCCTTCATTCATTGGGTTTGCATTGGGAGAGATCACCAAGCACATTTTATTGTATCATAATTTTTTCATTATTTACTAACCAAAATGCCAAAAATATGTTTATGTATAGTTTACTTCTTTTGTAGGTAGTATGTGTGTTCACCTATGCTCCATCAAGCTCATATCTAGGGTTTGAGACCTTCAATTAAAGGAGACTAATCAAGAGATGGTTCACATTGACTCTAGACATCATATATGGATCCCCATGATCTTCACATATCATCTTGATTAAGAAATCATCAAGAGTTTGAAGCTTGTTTGCCTTGGAAGCCCTAATTCATCTAGGTATCTTGTGTGACTTCCTTAGTGTAGCGGGGTATTCGTTACCATTAGAGATATTGACTAAATCCAAGGTAAACAATACAATTCGAGTCGCCACCGCACTTCTATTTATCCAAAGGAATGGTTAGAAAGCGAACAAAAACCTAAAAGTATTATCGAATCAAAAACTAGTAAAAATGTCAGAGATCTGGATAAGGGGGTTGGTTATGCTATGGGAAGGTTTTAAGCACCCAAAACATCCTAGGTACTCCTAGGGAGCCCTTTTCACATTTGTTGTAAGGTTGGTATTTTGTGAAAATTTATTTGTGCAAACATGATTGAAGAGATGAGAAAAGAATATACAAGTTTATTTACATTTTGTGTTTGGATGGATAAACCCATTGCCTACGTACCATCTTAAAAAAAGATTAGGATCAAAACCTCGTAGTTCGGGATAAAAATCTCAAAACAAGTTGGTGAATTGATTGGTCCAAAAGCCTTAAGGTCTTTTGTTATCCAAGGGAGAAAACTCAACCTAAAACCACAAATCCACCATGTGAGGATAGCTTCAACATGCTAGTGAGGGGTTAACCCTATAATAAGCATGGAAGACTCATTGTCCATCACTAAGGATATAAGTGAGTATTACATCTACCTCAAGGATAACTCAAACCTAATAGCTAAAGGTTATGAAAAGTTTTGATTAAGAAAGTGGCCATTGAAACCACAAAAATGTCTTTGAATTAGTGGTATTTACTAATGAAAAGTATTTACAAAATATGGTCAAAGTTGATTTAAAGATTCAATTCAAAATAAATGTTATGAAAAGAAAGTTTGAAAATCAAAAGCATAAGGCTTAGGTTTCTAATGTTTGAAAACAAGTGTTAAATGTTTGCACAAAAGTTTTGGCTTGGGTTAGAGTGGAGGGAAGAAGAAGAATGGCTAAAGTCCTAATCATACAAGAGATGAGGGATAAGAAACAAGACCACAAATGGAGTTCCTCACTTGAGATCATATTGATGATCCAAGTAGCTCCCATCCTTTGGAATATGCAAGCAAAATAAGTGTAAGCTCAAGCAATCAACATAATCAAACAAGCTCCTTAGAAGATCCCCAATGTCTCTTGTATCTTTCATTTTGGATGAACATGGCAATGATTCTTCAAGTTGAGTTCTCATAGGATTCCCTAGCACAAAAGCACACACACATCAAAGATTCTTATGAAGCAAATCAAGAATGGACAAGAGTGAGTTTAGAGGTTTGGTCCTTCTAATCCATCTTCAACATTAAGGGTCCTTTTACTCCAATTTGCATAAGGAAAGTCCTAGAAACTAAGTCCATTTGTCCATTTCTTTGCATTTGGTCCACAACAATCAAAACAAAACACAAGCACAATAATATATACACAATTATGTGCTCAAGTGAGCAAAAGAAAAATTGCATTAACATAAACATGTGCTCAAATGAGCAAAGGGGGAAAAGCAAATGAATAATATGTACAAGAATAGTAAATTGCATAAATGTAAAGAGCAAGAATTAAATGTTAATGGTTAATGGTTAGTGTTAGTAGTTAGTGTGCCATAAGGCAAATTTAGCGCTATGTTAAGCAATCGTAATTGGACTTATGTAGAAGTCACAACTATCTGAGGTCGGTCAATAATAATGTAGGCAACAACACAAGTTAGACGTCTTGATTAGTGAATCAAACTCCAACAACTTGCCATGCCAAAAAGAAGATAGAATATGATCTTGTATTGATTTAGGTCCTTTGCATGATTTAGAAAGCAATCTATCCTTAATGCAAAGCCATTCACTTGATCCATGATCAAGATGAATTAGATTTGAATCAAGGAAGATTAAACCTCCATGTATCAATGCTAACCACCAATCCTTAACTCATTGATCAAAAAGAAAAAGAAGAAGAAGAAGAAGAAGAAGAAGAAGAAGAAGAAAAAAGAGATGAAGAATTAAAGTGCATTAATGGAAATGGTATGTATCAATTAACAAGCATTGACCAAAGATAGAGAAGATCAAGGTCAAATAATAGAAAACAGAAGCAAAATGAGAATTAGAAGTCAAGAAATAAACAAAATATTTTTGGCATTTTTAATATTTAAAATAAAACTTGAATTAAAATAATAAAGAAAGGTCAAACTTCAAACTCACTTCAAATCAACTTTGAAAACTCCAAGTGAATTATCCCAACCTCAACAAGATAAAACAAAGTTTGACAAAAAATTTCAGCATTTTTAAAAGTCAGAAACTATTTTTAATCAATTAAAATGCATAAAAATAACCTAATTGAACTAAAATCTCAAATAAATCTCAAATCAATTAATAAATTGATGAGAATATTTTTCATAGATCTATCATCATTCAAAGAGGTTGGAAAATATTTTTGTATTTTTTGAATATCAAAAACTATTTAAAATGAATTAAAAATAACCAGAAAAGAGAAAATTACTAAAAAATAGCAAATGATAAAATAAAAAATATTAAAAATCATTTTTAGAAACTAGAAATTAAATGAGAAATAATGCAATTGGTCCCATAATTTTTGGACCAATAATGAGAGAGATATGAATTTTAGAAATAAAATGGAATTAAAAGAAATAAAAGAAAATAGAAATCAGAAATTAAAATAATGAAAAAAAGCGTGGAGCGTTAGATGCAGAGCTTATTAATTAAGCTGACAAATCGTGTGGCTCCTGAGCGCGCTTCTACCAAGTTCCTTAGTCAATGCATCACACATGGCCAATTGAAAAGTCATAACATTGGGTGGATGAGATCTAATATGGAAACACAAACGCACGGTCCAGATTTGATCTGGAGACCATACGGTGGCCAGCGCTACCGTCTTCTCCGGCTAGCTCCGGGGAAGGCCAAAAATTACAGAGAAATAAATGTGAACCAAAACGCGCGATCCAGGTACCAAACGAAAGGTGGAGTGATGTACATCACTCCTGTGCCACTCAATTCCATTCTAGATCTCTAGATTGAGAGAAATCAGAGATGGAAGTTTTATGGTGTTCAAGTGAACTCAATGATTTTCAAAAATTGAAAGCACAATAATGTTGCCTCTATGTAGAGGACTTCAGATCACATAAAAACAAGGCAAATGGAACAATATATGAGCTGGTTCGAAGCAAAATGCAGTTGAGGAAAACCTTTGAATTGTGAGGAATTGAGTCAAGATCCTTTGGTTCTTTTGCAAATAGAAAGCTCTATGGATCAAGGTGAAGAGGTCTAGGAACTTTTAGATCTAAGAAATCAGTCGAGGAAACTGAATTCTAGATCTGAAAATTTGAGAGAAAAGAGAGAGTTCCTTTGGTGTGAGGGTGGGATTTCAGTTGCACAGCATGTAGGGTGCCTTAAGGTTGAAGAAATGAAGCTCCAATGCAATGTATTTATAAGGCAATGCTGAATGCATGATTTCAAATTTGCATGAATGGAAAGGGCCTCCATGCATGGGCCTGTACAGGCGCATGGAGGGCCCAATTCCACTTGGTTTGGCAAGCTGGGATCAAAAATGAATGAAATGGACATGCAAAATCAATGTAATGAGCTCATGCAAAGTGTTTTCAATTGGTTTCCAAAAATGCACTAAAACTTTCCCCTTTTCGAAAATGATGCTTCCAAACATAAAACATAGCCTTATAGGTAATGGTTGGAAAGCTTGTTGCATAAGGAACAAATGATATGTTGATTAAAACTCCAATTGGGCCTTGGAAATTAATGAAAATTGAGCTTGAAGTGTAGGGTGCATAACATGCACATGTGAAATTTCCAAAATTGGCCAATGTTGAAGCCCCTCTGTCTCAATGATGCAAGCTCCAAATGATACAATCTTCAGCATTAAAGTTGTAGATCATTTCAAGACAATCAATTTGGACTTACATTTTGCATCATTTGGATTTTTAATGAAGAAGTTATGGGCACTTGAAGTTGGATTTTTTCACATTTCAATGCATTTGGCCCAAAGTGACCTATAATATTTTGCATTATCACATGTATTTATTTTGAGATTTTGCAATTTTTCTCAACATAACATTTGAATTAGACACATTAAGCTTTCCAATGCATTAAGTCTCAAATTCAAATCATGAAAAATGAATGAGTTATGTCTTTGGGAAATTGACCCAAAATTAGGGTTTCAGTCAAAATGACCTATAATGTATTGGAATGGATGATGACCTTCCATGCTTCAAATCAAATTTTGATGAACATGAAAGTTGTTCATATGGTTCTTAATAACAGTTTTTCTCTTGGGGTCATCTCCATTTTCCAAATATATAAAAAGTTAGGTCTCAATGTATTTCAAAATAGTTAGATGAATTGACTGATCAACTTCTCAAGTCCACGCCTCATATCTTGATGAATTGATGATTGAGGACACTCAAATAAGTTCAAATATGCATTAAATGATGAATTAATGAACTTACCTTGATTGTATTTGACCATGGGTTGAGGTTGCTTCATGAGCAAGGCAAAGTTGATGAACATATGAATTAGGGTTTCCTTGGGAAACAAACCTCTAACCCTTTGATTTGCTTTGATCAAAATGATGAATTGAGATACTTGGGAGGCATATTTGATGGATGAGAGCTTTGGGAACCATAGCCATGCTTGCTTTCATCTTCTCTTGACCATATCAATGCACATAGGGTCTCCTAGAAGCCTTTAGACCTTGTGACTGCTCAAGCTACAAACAAAAGATGTTAGTGACATATTTTTGTGCTTTTGGTTAGTAAATAAAAATGTGAAAAGCAATAATATACAATTCAAGTATACTTGGTGATCTCAAACCATTCACAAGAGAGATCCCACCCAAAGGCAAAGGGAACCAAGATGCTTATGATCCTTGAGGCTATGCAAATGCAATGTTATGATGCCATGAGGGATCTTAGGGTCAAAATTGGGGTCTTACAAATGCCCCTATTTAAGGTCATTCTAGCCGGAGAAGTGAAGGTTAAAATCTTCGTCTCGACGAGGTAGAATGGGCTTCAATAATAACAAAGAGACGAATTTTGGTCCCTAAGAGACCTTGTGATACGGTGAACTGACTTTGTGTTTTTGCTTTGAAAAGCAATGTTGCGGATAGCAAGAGTCGCCACCGACTTTTCTTTTATCCAATAAGGAAAGGCGGAAAAGAACAGGAAAGACCTTGATTAGATTTTGAGTTCGGGAGGTACATTATACAAAGGGAAGGTGTTAGCACCCTTTATATCCATGGTTATCCATGGGCTCTTAATTGCTTAACTCACTTATGTTTTCCTTGTTTGAGAAAGTGTTTGAGAAATGTGGTGTGTTTAGAAAATATTTTGAAAGGAGAGTTTAACTTTGTAATGATTCTTGTACGAATGTATACAAAGTGTTTATCTCGTTTGATTTTGAAAGATGTTTAGAAAAATATAACTCGGCGATGATTCTGGTGCGAATGTATACCAAGTGGTGATTTTCTAAAAGATGTTTTGAAAAGTGTGAGGTGTGAAAAGTATTTTAAGCTGTGAGCAAGCATTTAAGAGTTATACCTAACCAAGGTCTTTATAGGTATTTCCTATCCTTAGGAGGGTAAAACTGTCCTTACTATTGAGAAGTAAGTAGTCTTATCCTTTGGATGTAAAGGGACATCGTGGGGTTGTCGACTGGTCATTGAAGGCAACATTTGTAAGGATACCTTAGCATTCGAAGGGACGATCAACATTTAATTGCAGGCTACAACGAAGGGTCATCGAGGGACAAAGTCATATATTCGAAGGCAACGTTCGAGGGACAAGGTCATATATTCGAAGGCAACGTTCGAGGGACTATGATTTATCTTGTAGGGACATTGACCTTTTGATCGAAGGGACTATGACTTATCTGTTTAGGGATGATGATGATTTAATCGAAATGGTCTTTGCTAAGGGTATCCCCACATTCGCAGGACATGACCGTAATATCGTAAGGCAACAAAGAGAGGGTTACCCTAGAGGCACAAGTGTGGAAATGATTGGATTCTGATATATTATCTTAAATTAATTTATCTATGTTCGATTATTTATCTTTCCATGCAATCCTATTAGCATACATGTAGACAATTATATTCAAAGTATGGAAAAATTAAAGTGCGAAAAATAAGACTACGTTATTACATGGCTTCGGGATGGGGGGTACATAATTTAAAAGGGGATATAAAATATTTAAATCTTAATTAACGAGTATAAAATTAAAAGGGCATAGAAAGTTCATGACAAATGAAATAAATAAACTAAATTTAAGAATGAATTAAGAATATTTTTGGTCTATAATAATAGAAACTTTTTTTTATGAATTTATGAAAAAACTTAGACTAAATTGATAGAAATTTTAAAAGAAAAGAGAAAAAAAAAAATATATATATATATATATATATATATATATATATATATATATATATATATATATATATATATATATATATATATATATATATATATATATATATATATATATATATATATATATATATATATATATATATATATATATATATATATATAATATATATATATATAATATATATATATATATATATATATATATATATATATATATATATATATATATATATATATATATTATATATATATATATATATATATATATATATATATATATATATATATATATAATTAGATTTTTATTATTCAAAATAGCCCATTTTAATTAATTAAGTGATATATGAAAATTTAATTAATAAACTAGATTAAATTATATCCTAGTTTAAATAACATGGTATCAAGAGCTCCCGATTTTGAGGGATTCGCTTCCGCCTAAACCCTAGCCGCCTTGTAGCGGAGTCTTTTTTTTTACTGCAGTTTGTTGTTGTTTTTGGGTGTTTGGGTCATTGTTGTTTTGTGTTGTAGCACATCGTGCTTCTTGTTTTTGTTCACTCATCTTTGAAACCCTAACCCATCCTGTTTCTTGGTTTGTTTTCTCTCGATTGTCCTTTCAATGGCTGAGATTATTAACGATCAACCACCTCCACCTCCACCTCCCACAAATCCACCAGCCCCATTTAATGCTAAGGATTTTGTCGTTCAAAAAGGTTATCGGCTTACTGTAACACCCCTTTTTCTACCCAAATTATTTAGCATATAATCAGAGTAAATAAGCACGCATATAAAGAAAAGGGCGTCACATCGACGTTTTCGAAACTTAAAACTTTCAAAAACCAACAATACACCTGGTCATTCAAAATAACACATTTCACTTATCATGAATATTCAAGCAATATGCGTTCGCAGCGGAAAATAAAGAATACTCATGTATTTCATAATATGATCCATGTCCCATACCATGATCATCTCTCAATAATCACTTCAAATAAAATAAAACAATTAATGACACAAAGCATATCAAAATAAGATATGAGTTCAGTACCACTAATCTACCCAGTGTTACATGACCAGAGCATTGACTCAGTACCTAATTGCAAACTAAATACGGAAACTCTCCAGCTATTCTTGAGCGAGCTACCGTCCACCTACTCCAGCAATACTACTTTGTAGTATCTGCACGATACCCATGTAAAGGTAACATTCAAACAGAAAGGGTGAGAATTCAAATCATCATGAAATAGCATAATAAGGCACAATGAATTAAAACACAATTTTAGAATTCATCACACTTGGTATAATCACGTCAATAATATTAACCAACAATCATCTCACATATTTCAACGTACATCGCATCCACATCAATACATGCATTCAATGATCACATAACTATAGACGACTCAATGCAAGACAATGTGACTCTATGCATGTGGTACCTCAATGTGAACTCAAAGTTTCACCGCTTTCCGATTCAATATCTAGAATCCAAGCCACGCTTCCGATCCGGACAAGACCAAAGCCCTACGTCTGTTTCCAATGAAGGATCGCCGCTTAATACTACGCCTAATCCCAATTAAGGATTAACGTGTGCTACGTCTGTTTCGAATGAAGGATCACCGCTTAATACTACGCCTGATTCCAATTGAGAATCAACGTCTGCTCATGTGAACCCACAGTTTCACCACTTCCACAATGAAGTCAACCATGTTATGAATGAATGCACACATACCAACACATATGCAATTAAGACCATCTATATATCGTCTTAACATCCCACATATCACCATAACTCATAATTGGTACATATACACATTCATCACGACACATCAATTACGATTACATATACACATCCATAACCATAAATCATTCACAATTCAATAATGGTATACATACACATTCATACAATATATTATTCACCAATATAGGCCAATCATCAAATATGTACACATAGATTTCATTCCAAAACGCACACAACATTTAAATATCAATTTTTCACTTTTCAAACAGTGTTAACCGGTTAACGCCCTGGGTTAATCGGTTAACGCAAAACAAAATGCGCTTCTTGGTAATTTTTAACAGTGTTAACCGGTTAACGCCCTGGGTTAACCGGTTAACGCAAGACAGAATGTAATTTTCTTAATATCGTAACAGTGTTAACCGGTTAACGCCCTGGGTTAACCGGTTAACGCAAAACAGAAAGTTGTTCCTGCGCTAACACGAAACAGAATGCAGATTTCCCCGCATTTTTCATCGTTGGAGGACTTCCGGACCTCCGATTTCGATTCCGTAAAAAGCTACACGTTCAGAAAATTATGAATTATCCAAATATATATTCATTCACAGTTTTAGCATAATTTAATCATCACAATTCAAGAGTATTTATCAAGACCTAATAATTCCAAACCATGCCAATTAAGGATTTCAACCTAAAACATGTTCCTACCCATTGACCCAATCATACTAACCCATAATAATAAGAATTTCCCCCCTTACCTTGTCAATTTGATGGAAACCTTGACTCCTCTCGCTTTTCCTCTCCTCTTTCTCTATTGCCTTCAGTGCTCAAGTGAATTCTAATTCTCACTTCCTTCACTCTTACTATTTATAATAGTATTCTAGTTGGGCTTAAATCATCTAATTTAATCACTAGGCCCAGTAATACCTAATATTTAAATACCTCTATTTAAATTTAAATAATTAACCACTCACTATGCAACCAAGTTAATTAATTAATTCAATTATTTAATTATTTCTCATATCTACTAGATAATGAATTAATACACCAATTAATTAATTAACACTCCACATAATTAAATTAAAATTATAATAATAACAGTATAATAATTCAATACTAAAAAAAATGGGTTGTTACACTTACCGGCAAAAATTATTTTCAATGGTCTCAGTTCATCAGACACACTCTAAAATGTTGCGACATGCTTGATCATATTGAAGGAAATCCTCCTTTGGTTACTGCTCCTAACTTCCCTTCCTGGGATAAAGATGATTCTGCTATTATTACTTGGCTTTGGAACTCCATATCTCCAGAAATTAGTAGAAATTGCATGTATCTCTCAAGTGCAAAGGCAGTTTGGGAGTATCTTCGTCGCAGTTATTCCATGAAACAAGATATGTCTACTTGTTATGATTTAAAGAGGAAAATATTCAACACTAAGCAGGGAAATCTTTCGATCACTGAGTATTTTGGAGTTCTCAATGGTTTTTGGATTGAGTTGGATCAGTATCAGAATTTGAAGATGGAGTGCAGCAAGGATACTGCCACCTTGAATACTGTTGTTGAGCGGGATAGGATCTTTGATTTCCTAGCAGGCCTTAATGCTGAATTTGACCCTATTTGGGTGCAGATTTTGGGTAAGGAAAAATTTCCTGATCTTAATGAAGTTTTTTACACTGTCCGTAGTGAGGAAACCCGTCGTCAAGCTATGCTTCATGAACAGCCCCCGGATGTGTCAGCATTAGTAGCTAGCAAAACAACAAGACAAGGACCACCACCATCATCATCCAAGAATGTTCGTGACAAATTCTATTGTGAGCATTGCAACCGATCAGGGCATACAAAGGATAGGTGTTTCAAACTTCATGGGAGGGAGCAGGTTCTTAGCCGAGGTGACGGTTCTCGCAACATGCACCAGTATCAGGCACATGTTGCTACACATGTCCAGGATACTGAAAGCTTTGAAAAGAGGGGAACTGATCTTTCCTCCTTCAGTCAGAATGATGTGGAACGGTTGAAGTCTATGCTTGACTCCATGAGTAAGCCTTCTGGTTCTGGGTCTCTAGCAGTTACTGGTAAGAGTTTGTGTTCCCGATCTCTTACTGTTTGTGGTAATATTCCTAAGAATGCGTGGATTCTTGACTCTGGTGCTACTAATCATATGACATTTGATTCCACATTATTATGCTCTTATACCACACCTTCGAGTATTCCTTATATCACTGTTGCTGATGGCTCTCATGCTTGTGTTGTTGGCACTGGAAATATTAACTTGCAACCTCCATTCCAGTTGCAATCTGTGCTTCATGTTCCCACACTTTCCCACAATTTAATTTTCATCCATAAGCTTACCCGTGATCTGAATTGTAAAGTAATTTTGTCTATGTCCCATTGTGTTTTTCAGGATCTTACCACGGGGCAGACGATTGGAATTGCTAAGGAAAAGGAAGGGTTATACTACTTCTCTGATGACCATCCAAAAGTGTTGTCCTCCTGTTTCCAGTCTCAGTCTTCCTCTTCAGCCTCACAAATTTGGCTTCAGCACAAGCGTCTCGGTCATCCTCCATTTTATATAATTAAGTCTATGTTTCCGTCGTTGTTCTTACACCATTTTGTTGAGTCTTTTAAGTGTGATGTTTGTCAGTTGGCAAAACACAATCGTGTATTTTTTCCTTCCAGTTTTAATAAAAGTGATGAACCTTTTGATTTGATTCATTCTGATGTTTGGGGACCTGCCCCTACCTCTAATATTTTTGGTGCAAAATGGTTTGTCTCATTTATGGATGATTGTACTCGGGTAACTTGGATTTTCTTGATGAATACTAAATCCGAAGTACCACAAATATTTATCCAATTTTATAATATGGTACAAAAGCAATTTGGGCAAGGCATAAAAAGAATTCGTTCTGACAATGGTAAAGAATATGTCAATCATACCTTTTCCAACTTCACTAGTAAACATGGCATTCTCCATGAATTCACATGTGTTGACATCCCACAACAAAACGGTGTCGCAGAAAGAAAAAATCGTCATTTACTTGAAGTTGCTAGATCTCTCCTTTTTCAAATGTCTGTTCCTACCTCTTATTGGGGTGAGGCAATTCTTACTGCTGCCTATCTGATTAACCGGGTCCCATCTCGAGTGTTAGGTAATAAAAGTCCTGCTTAATTTATGCTTTCACGTTTTCCATCTGTTCCTATCTTACACACTCTTGAGTCTCGCATTTTTGGTTGTGTTGCTTTTGTTCATGTTCACAAACAATATCGCAACAAATTGGATCCCCGTGCTGTCAGATGTATCTTTCTGGGTTATGCACCCAACAAAAGAGGGTACAAATGTTATCATCCTCCGAGTCGAAAATTCTTTGTCTCCAAAGATGTCACCTTTCATGAAAATGTGTCATATTTCACTCGTTCTCAGTCTCAGGAGGAGAACATAAGTGACTTAGAGTCAGAGTCAGAGTCTGAGTCCGAGTTTCTGATCCTTGGTCCTAGCCTCCCTAGAACACCTATCAGTGTTCCCTCTCTTGAACCCGAGTTGTCACCTAGTTTGAGTTTGAGTCCTAGTTCAACACCTGAATCTGAGCCAGTAAGTGTTCCTGGTCCTTCAAGGCCTTCTGTTTTACAGGAATCAGCACCTCCAGCACCAACTCTAGTGTATCAGAGAAGAAGTAAACCTGACCTTCTCCAGAAACAAATTCAATCGCCTGAACCGGAGGTAAGTACTGAAAATGATTCCTCTAGTGATGATTGTGCCATTTCTGATACTTGTGACACTAATCTAGTTGATTTACCCATTGCTTTGAGGAAGGATAAAAGATCTTGTCCCTCCCTATATCGACACCCTATCTCTCAATATGTCTCCACTAAACATCTTTCCACACAATATCAAAGTTTTATTGCATCTGTTGATTCTGTGAAAATCCCATCATTTGTTGAAGAAGCATTGCAAAATAGAAATTGGGTCCAAGCTATGGATGAGGAAATGAGAGCACTTGAAAAAATGGTACTTGGGAGATTATTGAAAGGAAAAGAGACAAAAGTCCAGTTGGATGCAGATGGATCTATACTGTAAAGTACAAATCTGATGGTACACTTGATCGGTACAAAGCAAGACTAGTGGCAAAAGGTTATACTCATATGTATGGTATTGATTATGAGGAGACATTTGCCCCAGTAGCAAAGATGAATATTGTTCGAATTTTACTATCTCTTGCTGCTTCATGTGGATGGGAATTGCAACAGTTTGATGTTAAAAATGCGTTCTTGCATGGAGACTTAGAGGAAGAAGTGTATATGGAGATTCCACCAGGTGTTGGCATAACAAATGAAGCTAACAAGGTGTGTAAATTGAAGAAAGCCTTATATGGACTAAAGCAGTCCCCTCGGGCATGGTTTAGAAGATTCACAAAGGCAATGATGTGTTTGGGCTATAAGCAAAGTCAAGGAGACCACACTTTATTTTTTAAACATTCACAAGGAGGAAAACTGACTGTACTTCTTGTTTATGTTGATGATATTATTGTTACAGGAGATGATTTGATTGAGAGACATTTCCTCAAAGAGAAATTATCAGCAGAGTTTGAGATGAAAGACCTTGGGCTACTCAAGTATTTCTTGGGAATTGAGGTAGCCTACTCAAAGCAAGGCATCTTTATTTCTCAAAGGAAGTATGTGCTTGATCTTTTGCAGGAAACTGGCAAACTTGGATGCAAACCTGCAAGTGTTCCCATTGAACAAAATCACAGGATAAGCTTTGAGGAGGAAAGTGACAAAGTTAACAAGGGTCAATATCAGAGATTAGTGGGAAAATTGATTTACTTGGCACACACTAGACCAGATTTGGCATATGCAGTTAGTGTGGTGAGCCAATTCATGCATGATCCGAGGGTGAGACATTTGCAGGCTGTAGACCGCGTTCTACAATATCTTAAAGCAACTCCAGGGAGAGGACTTTTGTTTAAAAGAGGTGGAAATCTAACTACGGAGACTTAAACTGATGCGGATTATGCCGGATCAGTGAGTGACAGAAGATCTACGTCAGGCTATTGTACTTTTCTGTGTGGTAACCTTGTAGCTTGGAAGAGTAAGAAGCAAAGTGTAGTTGCTCGATCAAGCGCCGAGGCAGAATTTAGAAAAGCTAAAAAATAGGTCCTGGGGGCTCGAACCTAGGACCTCTACGTTGCAGTGAGGGGGGAGCTACCAACGAGCCATGTTGGTCCATTCGTTATTTATTCGCCTTCATTAAAATATATATTAATTCTACATGGATTTTTCCATTTTGACACACCACCACCATGCATGTTACAGCTTTCTCTCTTACGGCAAGCTACTTTATTTTTTCTCATGTTGTTTCTTTCATGTGAATACAACAAACCTGTAACTTCATCTTATATCAAACCACACACATAAAATAAGATCATATGTAATCATCATGCAATAATAAAAATAGCCATGCACAAATCAAGAAGCTTATATTATTTTACTCATGTATTAGTTATCTTTACTGCAACTGATAATGATAAAACAAACCTTACACATACATGTTAAAGACAACCAAGGATTTATATTATCATCATTATATCATCATCATCATTATTATGTAATAACAGCATGTGAAATAAACATAATCATGCTAGAAACAACACTCATATAATAATAATTAAATGGCAGATATAATTCTTTAATCATGCAAACAGAATTTCTCCAACATGTTATGACATATCAAGAATAGATGCATACTTGAATAAAGCAATATCAACATCCACCAAACCATGAATACATCATCTCAATATATATTAAACCAATATTATTCATGCATGAATTAAGGAGTATTGCAAGGTAATCATGTTGGATGCAAATTCCATAATGAACACTTACTAGGGATTTATTCTTCTAGTTTGCTCACTGTATGTGTGTTGTTCTTATTCAGGCTATGAGTGCTTTATGGTTGTTTCTCTTTTCCCTGCCCGTGAATCTTCTTGTTTCTGCCTTGCCTTGTGTATCTTCTTCTGCTGTCTCTTTCCTCTTTTTCGTCTTCTCCCTCTCGCTGCAGCCATATGACGTATTTATAATGGTGTGGATTCGGGTTTAACCTTGCTAAATATTTGGATCCCTTCCTATTCTTTAGGGTTTAACCTTGCTAAATATTTGGATCCCTTCCTATACTTTAGGAGAGTTAGGGTTTAACCTTGCTAAATATTTGGATCCCTTCCTATACTTTAGGAGAGTTAGAGTTTAACCTTGCTAAATATTTATTAAATACAAATATTATTATAAATAATGAATAAATGGAACATGAGTCACTAAATTATAAAAAATAGTTATTATAATTTAATGAGCTTTAACAAATAAAATTAATTTAAAATTTTAATTATACAATTAAAATTCAAATCTATTTTTGTTTATCATTAAATTAAAACTATTTTATTTATATATATATAACTTATTTATATCATACAGATAACCAATTTTTTTTTTATATCTGTATCACATAATAAATAAATTAAAATTTATAATTTATATGAGATTGTATGCTAATGAATGAATGCAAATGTGAAATGAATGTCATGCATGAATCAATTTATCATAAAAATTAATAGGAAAATTTTGGGGTATGACAGCCGCCCTTGTTCAATATTCTTAAACCGAGAGAATTAGAATGGTATGTACGCCATTCGTGATCTGGAGGTGGAAGATTATTGAACACTTAGAATGCCCCAAAAAAATTCACTTGTTAATTAAAAGATAGTCTTGATGGAGATGGGCTTAAAGATGTCATCCAGAAAGTTTGATGATGAGAGCTTTAGAGTGCGTCGTACATTAGACCATATCTGAAGACATGGGTGTCACACTGGGTCGTACGCTAGACCGTATAATGAGTCATCCATTAGGTGATATTAGGGTGAGCTGAACCTGATGAGATAAGGATCAGAATGGGTCATACGCTAGACCGTATCTGAGTAGCAGAGTGAGTCGTCTGTTAGGCTGTATCTGGAGAAATAAAGATCAGAATGGATCGTACACTAGATCGTATCTGAGTAGTAGAATGAGTCGTCCGTTAGGTTGTATCTGGCGATAAAAGGTAGTCGTACGCTAGACTATGTTTCAGAATGTACCGTACGCTAGGTAGTATCTAATGAGAAGAGCCAGACTGGGTCGTACACTAGATCGTATCTGAGTTGCAGAAAGAGTCGTCCATTAGGTTGTATCTGAGGATAAAAGATCAGAATGGATCATACGCTAGACCGTATCTGAGTAGCAGAATGAGCCATCCATTATGTTGTATCTGATGATAAAAGGGGTAGTCATACGCTAGACTACATCTCAGAATGTACCGTATGCTAGGTAGTATCTGAGGGGATGAATATCCAAATGGGTCGTACGCTAGACCGTATTGGAACAGTTGAAGGAACCATACATTAGGCTGAATCAGAATGAGCCGTACGTTAGGCTACATCTAATAATATTTGTATATGTTGTATTTGCAATAAATGTCTGGGATGGGCTTAAAGATGCCATCATTAGGAGGATATCAGAATGCTTGTCAGAATGAATATTCATATGGATTATATCTGAAAGATGTATCTGAATCTTGAATGTAATCGATAAAGATATCCTTCTGAATGAATCTTTATCTTGACTGTATCAGGAGGATAATTAACTAGGAAAAAAAAGAGTTAGCCTCATGCCATGTCATGATGCATGAGATGTTTTATGCTCTTGAAAATAAATGCGAACATTGCATGCATGTATATACTGTGAAATGATGCATGAATGAATTATGCGTCTGAAAATTTTTTCCATGGGAAAATAAATCCCGATATTCTGGTTGGAGATATTTGTATTGATGACCCTTTCTTAGCTGGGGATATTTGATTTCTGTCTGATGGTAGAAATATTCAACAGAACCTGACTGGGGATAAAAGAGATGACCAGTCTGTCTAGTAGTGCCAATTTCTTCTGGGAATAATTGGTTTTGCTGGGGAATAGGATTTGCAACCGGATTTGTTAGAACGCATGGTTAAACCTTATCCTTGATCCTAAAGTCTTTTAGTAATTGCTATTTCTATTTTATGCATGTATTTTCGGTAAACATCAATCATATTCAAATGCATATATTAATTCGAATTAAATCAATGGACGTTTATGCAAACAAAACGAAGAAAGTAAAACAAAAGTATCTTTTTGAAAATAAAATTGTATTGATTTTGAAAGAGGGCCTATAAACAAGCAATTTTAATACAAGGAGACAGAAATCCTAGTAAGAGGAAATTGTCAAGAAAGTAAAGAAAAAACAGCTATGAAAAAAGATTCCTATTGATTTTAATTCTACTACTGTTATTATGTCTTCAAGCATCTCATCTCTTGCTGTCGGATAGAAGTGATTGGCTTGTTCAGTCTCTTTGACTTTGGTGAAGCTGACCGAGAACGGGATATATTCATACGCTTTAATCCCTAATTTTTGCCTGGACCGTCTTTTCAGGTTTTCAGTCCACCAGGATACCCTTTTTTTCCCAAGCCGCCTTTTCAGGTTTTCGACTTGCCGGGTGTACATTTTTATATGTTTATCCCTAATTTTTGCCCGAACCCTTTTGGTTCGCCGGGATGCCCTTACTTTTGCCTAGATATGTCGACCTAGCGGGTCTCTTTTATGCGTAGTATTTTTTAACTATGTCCGCGTTCACGGGATGCGGGAAATCTTTGCCATCCATTGTAGCAAGCATCATGGATCCACCAGAGAATACCTTCTTAACTACAAATGGCCCTTCGTATGTGGGAGTCCATTTGCCTCTAGGATCACCTTGTGGTAGAATGATACGCTTTATCACCAAGTCGCCAATTTGATACACCTGTCTCTTGACTTTTTTATTAAATGCCTGGGTCATGCGCTTCTGATATATCTGTCCATAACAAACAGCCGCAAGTCTGTTTTCATCAATCAAATTTATCTGATCGAGTCGAGTCTGAATCCATTCATCTTCATCTAAGCCTGCATCTTTCATAATTCTTAGAGAGGGAATCTAAACTTCCACTGGTAAAACGGCTTCCATTCCGTAGACTAAAGAGAAAGGAGTTGCCCTTGTCGATGTGCATACTGAAGTGCGATAACCATGAAGAGCAAATGGTAACATCTCATCCCAGTCTTTGTATGTTACTGTCATCTTTTGTATAATCTTCTTAATATTCTTATTAGCAGCTTCTACGTCACCATTCATCTTTGGCCGGTACGGAGAAGAGTTATGGTGTTTTATTTTGAACTGCGTGCAGAGTTCAGTAATCATCTTGTTGTTCAAATTAGTACCATTGTCAGTGATAACTCTTTCAGGGATGCCATACCGACAAATAAGACTATTCTTGATGAACCGTGCCACCACATTCTTGGTGACAGAAGCAAATGAGGCTGCCTCTACCCACTTCGTAAAGTAATCAATAGCAACAAGAATGAAACGATGTCCATTAGAAGCAGTAGGTTTAATCTCTCCAATCATATCAATGCCCCACATTGCAAAGGGCCAAGGGGCTATCAACACGTTCAATGGAGCAGGAGGTACATGTACTTTGTCCGCATAGATCTAGCACTTGTGACAAGTTCTGGAGTGCTGGTGGCAATCAGCTTCCATGGTAGACCAATAATACCCTGATCTCATAATCTTCTTGGCCATCGTATGTCCACTAGAATGAGTCCCAAAAAAACGTCATGCATGTCTTCCATAATCTTTTCTGCTTCCTTTTTATCCACACATCGAAGCAAAGTCGAATCATGATTACGTTTGTATAATACTCCATTACTCAAAAAGAATTTAGCGGCGAACTTCCTCAGAAATTTTCTGTCATTGATGGATGCCCCTTCAGGGTATTCCTGAGTTTCTAAATATCTTTTTACTTCGTGGAACCAAGGTTTCTCTTCTACTTCATCAGTATTAAGTTCATAACAATATGTTGGTTCATCTAATCGTTCAATGGTGATCATGGGAGCTTCATTGTCCCATCTGACTCTGAACATAGATGACATGGTAGCCAATGCGTCTGCCAACTGATTCTCTTCTCGTGGAATATGTTCGAATGTAATCTCTTCAAAGTATGGGATTAATGTCAACACCCGCTCTTGATAAGGGATGAGATTCGGATGTTTAGTGTCCCATTCTCCTTTGATCTGACTGATTACTAAGGCTGAGTCTCCGTACACACTCAAAAACTTGATTCTCAGGTGTATAGCAGCTCTGAGTCCCAAAATACATGCTTCATACTCAGCCATATTATTGGTACAATCAAAACATAGTCTAGCAGTGAAAGGCGTATGGCAACCCTTGGGAGAAATAATTACAACACCAACACCATTGCCCAATGCATTAAAAGATCCATAAAAAACCATAGTCCATCGGGATCCCAGTTCGGGTCCTTCATCTGGTCCAAGTTCTTCATAATCAGTAACAAGCATAACATCCTCATCAGGGAACTCAAAATTCATAGATTGGTAATCATCAACTGCTTGATGAGCCAAATGATCAGCTAACACGCTTCCTTTGATTGCTTTCTGGGTAGTATACTGGATATCATACTCTGTTAAAATCATCTGCCATCTTGCTATTCTTCCGGAGAGAGCAGGTTTCTCAAATATATATTTGATAGGATCCATCTTAGAAATCAATAAAGTGGTATGATTCAACATATACTGTCTTAGTCGGCGAGCAGCCCAAGCCAAAGCACATCAAGTTTTCTCAAGCAGTGAGTATCTTGTTTCACAGTCGGTAAACTTTTTGCTAAGGTAGTATATTGCATGCTCTTTTCGACCAGACTCGTCATGTTGCCCTAGCACACACCCCATTGAATTTTCTAACACGGTCAAATACATGATTAGAGGTCTTCCTTCAACTGGTGGCATCAGAATTGGAGGTTCTTGGAGATACTTCTTGATTTTTCCTCAGTAATTTGAAGATGGGTTTGCAAGTAGCAGTCAAATGGGAGATAAATCGGGCAATGTAATTCAAGCGTCCCAAGAAACCTCTGACTTCTTTATCTGTACGGGGAACTGGCATTTCTTGAATAGCTCTCACCTTAGCCGGGTCAACCTCAATTCCTTTACCACTGACAATAAAGCCCAAGAGTTTACCGGATCTTACTCCAAAGGTGCATTTGTTCGGGTTCAATCTCAACTTGTATTTCTTCAACCTCTCAAACAGTTTGTATAAATGATCGAGATGTTCTTATTCAGTATGAGATCTGGCTATCATGTCATCCACATATACCTCTATTTCATGATGGATCATATCATGGAACAAAACCACCATAACACGCTGGTATGTTGCCCCTACATTCTTTAAACCGAATGGCATTACTTTGTAACAGAAAGTGCCCCATTGCGTCACAAATGTAGTTTTCTCCATGTCTTCAGGTGCCATCTTAATCTGGTTATAACCTGAGAATCCATCCATGAATGAGAATACCTTGTGTTGAGCGGTGTTATCTACCAGAACATCAATGTGCGGAAGTGGAAAGTCATCTTTGGGACTTGCTTTATTCAAATCTCTGTAATCTACACATATTCACACCTTACCATCCTTCTTTGGCACTGGTACCACATTAGCAACCCATTGAGGATAAGAAGTAACAGCTAGAAAACCTGCATTAAATTGTTTCATAACCTCGGCTTTGATTTTCTCAGACATTTCAGGACGCACGCGACGAACCTTTTGCTTAACAGGATGATAATCTTCCTTCATCGGCAAACGATGTACTACTATATCAGTATCCAGTCCTGGCATGTCTTCATAAGACCAAGCAAAAATCTCTACATAGTCATGTAACATCTGAATCAATCTTTCTTTGACACTGTTTTCCAAGCCTGCTCCTATTTTGACTTCTTTCTTGTCTACTTCAGTACCCAGATTTACAATTTCAATTGATTCCTCATGCGGCTGTATAGTCTTTTCTTCTTGCAGTAACAGTCTGGCAAGCTCTCCAGGCACTTCGCAATCTTCCTCACTTCCATCCTCGGCTTGGTAGATCGTATTTTTAAAGCCATAATTAACAGTAGCAGAATTATTATCAACAGGACCCAAAGTGGATATGGATCTGCAATTTGTTACGTAAGTGTGTGTAAGAAAACATAGCTTATTTGAAAGATGACAGGAAAGATAAAGAGCGCACTATTTGAATGCAAAAAGTCCATTGATTTATTGAATATGAATATGCTTATGAAAATGACAAAAACCCTTAACAAATTAGCTATTGTGCCCCGGGCATAGACACAATGCTTTAAGAAGTTCAATTGTTCATAATAAAAATTACAAAATTTGAAACACTAAAATAAGCAATAACAATTACTCCTGACTAAAGGAAATCGGGATAGTGTCTTCAGCCTTCCAATTATTAAGTCCGTCACCAATTATTGGGAAAATCGAGCTATCCAAGTCGCAATCGCTATCAGCATCTTCTACAGCATTAATCTGATCTTTGACTATCTTTTCAGAGCTAAAACCCAGGCCAAATTTATCAGACTTGTACGGTACATCGATCAGTTGACCCCAGCCAGTACGACCACCATCTTCAACCACGGCTTGAGCATCTTTTAGAGAAATCATAGCAGGAGGAGCACGAATAACCTTGGGCACACGGGAAGTTGGCTTAAGGACAGGACTGGTCGGAGGAACTACTTCAAATGACTGAGAAGGAGTCTCAAAGAATTCACCATCCATCTCGACGTATCTGAAGGTATGCACACTACTGACAATATACTCTTCTTCTCCATACACAGTGACAATCTTGCTCTCTAGTGGATACCTCAGCTTTTGATGGAGAGACGAAGCTACAACACTTGCCCCATGGATCCAAGGGCGTCCCAGCAAGCAGGAATAGGCAGGACGAATGTTCATTACGTAACAGGTAGTGTTGAAGACTTGAGGTCCTATCTTGATAGGGAGAACCACTTCACCATGGACAACACTCTTCGCACCATCGTAAGCACGTACCACAACGTCACTAGGTTTCAGTTCAATGCTTTTACAGTCAAGCTTATCGAGCACAGCTTTCGGTTGAATATTCAAAGAAGAGCCATTGTCGATCAACACATGAGACAAGGTGATCCCCTTACACTCAATGGAGATATGTAGAGCTTTATTGTGATTCTTTCCTGCTGGTGTCAGGTCAGCATCAGAAAAGCTATGCCATTATCAACAGCCAAGTTAGCAACATAATTTTCTAACTGATCGACAGATGTCTCCTGAGGTACATGAGCAGTCTTCAAGAATTTTAACAACGCATTGGCATGAGATTCAGAAGATAACAACAAGGATAACATCGAAATTTTAGACGGAGTATGCCCCAGCTGTTCTACCACATCAAAATCACTCTTACGGATGATTTTCAACATTTCTTCCACTTCCTGCTTGGCAACATCTTCGGTAGTAACTTCGACTGGTGTCTTTGACTGAGAAGGATTGATTACTGGTCCCTTTCCTCGAGTTTCAGGGGCGGGAGGTGAGATTTCTGGAGAGAAGATCCTTCCACTTCGAGTAATTTTACTAGTCCCAACAATGTCAACGTCATTAGGATTAGCAGAATTATCATCTTGCTTTATGTCGTGGATGTAAACATCACCTCCATAATTCCACGGAATGGCTTTGCTTGAGGAATACGGTACTGGGCCAGGTGCAGTAATAATTAGGGGAGCTACCTTGGGCTCAGCAGTAATCTTCACAGGCACTCTAGTAGCGGTAATCTTCACTGGAACTTTGGACCTAGCAATCACAGATATTTATTCCATAGGGTTTTCCACCTTAGGAATCTTTTCAAAGAGAATTGTACGATCATCCATCAGCCGTTGAATACCATTCCTCAACTTCAAGCAATCATTGGGTCGGAGTATACAGAGATCGTAATTTTCAGCACAACCTGGAAATAAACCAGCTTGCAATAAATTCTTCTTGATGATCAGGAAAGGAGATGCTAAGTCAGCTACATTAGTAATGTGAGAATTGTCATCCACAGCATTAACGGTCTTGTCATGATTAGGCATAAGAGCAGTGATGACATTACGAGTCTCCAGAGGATCAAATTCAATTTCTCCAGCGTCGATCATATCCTGAATCTTATTCTTCAACAACCAACAATCGTTTGTATCATGCCCGTGGCTATTGGAGTGATATGCACACCTGGCATTGGGATTATAACGAGGAGAAGTAGTGTTGGGATTTGCAGGAGGATCTCTGAGGGTAATTAAATTTGCTTTTAGCATACCCTGCAGTGCTTGTGCTAAAGTCATATTGATCTTGGTAAACTGCCTTCTTGGCCTGTCTTGTCTGTGTTGGAAGTTTTTAGATGGCGGTGCTGCAATCGTAACTGCTCCAACAGTATGGTCACGATTTTTCTTGTTATGACCCATTTGACCGTACACAACATTTGATTCATTCTTCCCCTGATAGGACTTTTTGGTGCTTGCAGAGGTAGCCGCCTGTATCTTTCCACTTCGAATGCCGCTTTCAACACGTTCACCCGTCAATATAAGTTCAGTGAAACCCGATGAGGAACTTCCCAATAGATGGCTGTAGAATGGGCCAGTCAGTGTACCCATGAACATGTCCACTAATTCTCGATCAGTCATAGGGGGTTTGACTCTGCCAGCCAAATCTCTCCATTTTTTAGCATATTCTTTGAAGCTTTCTTTAGAGCCCATAGTCATATTCTGCAGTTGTAGCCGAGTAGGCGCTAATTCAGAATTATACTGGTATTGCTTGTACAAAGTTGTCGCTAAATCAGTCCAGGTGCGGATGTTAGAGCTCTCGAGCTGATAATACCACTCTAACTATGTTCCAGACAGACTCTCTTGGAAGAAATGGATCCATAGCTTCCTATCAGTGGTATACGGCTAAATCTTTCTCACATAAGCTCTCAGATGCATCTGAGGACAAGACGCACCATCATACTTAGTGAAAGCGGGGACCTTGAATTTGCGAGGAATGACCACATCAGAGACCAGACCTAAGCTTTCGAAATCCAGACCGGGCGCCTTCTGACCCTCCATAGCTAGCATACGTTCTTCCAGTAACTTATACTTATCATCTTTCGGAGAGTACTGTTCATTTTCATAATTTTCATAGTCGTCCTCAGGGTTGAAGGGATCAACATTCTCATCTTCCGAATCATTTTCTGTCTCATCTTCTTTATCCTTCGGAATTCCAATCTTGGCTCCTGAAGCCTGTCCTTTAAACCTTCTTCCCGGGTTAATGCAACTCACAGATTTCTTATCTTTCTTCTTCTCGAGCAATAGAGTCTTTAGTTCCTCCTCCCCCTTGGATAAGTTCAAGATCATCTCCTGGAATTGAGCATTCTGAGCCTGGAGATCCTTGACAGTTTGTTCGAGGGCCATTTT